>NW_027476226.1:0-300000 GCF_051020955.1 Megalopta genalis | reverse complement strand
GTTTCGCATGGATTTGGAGCTAACTCGTTAGTTTTGTCTGCATTTGAAGCTATATCACTTATATCGCAAGTATCTCAACCTAAATCATTTGTGTCGCATGGATTTGAAGCTAAACTTTCTACATCGCATTGATTTGAAGCTAAATCATGTGATTTGCTTGGATTGGAAGCTAACTCGTTTGTTTCGTCTGCATTTGAAGCTGTATCACTTATATCGCAAGTATATGAAGCTAAATCATTTGTGTCTCATGGATTTGAACCTAAACAGCCTACACAGCATTGATTTGCAGCTAAATCATGTGTTTCGCATGGATTTGAAGCTAACTCGTTTGTTTCCTCTACAATTGAAGCTATATCACTTATATCGCAAGTATCTAAAGCTAAATCATTTGTGTCGCCTGGATTTGAAGTTAAACCTTCTACATAGCATTGATTTGAAGCTTTATAATTTGTTTTGCTTGGAATTAAAGGTAACCCGTTTGTTTCCCCTGCACTTGAAGCATATATCACTTATATCGCAAGTATCTAAAGCTAAATCATTTGTTTCGCATGGATTTGAAGTTAAACCTTCTACATAGCATTGGTTTGAAGCTTAATAATGTGTTTTGTTTGGATTTGAAGCTACCTCGCTTGTTTCCCCTGCATTTGAAGCTGAATCACTTATATCGCAAGTATCTGAAGCTAAATCATTTGTGTCTCATGGATTTGAACCTACACCATCTACATAGCATTGATTTGCAGCTGATTCATGGGTTTCGCATGGATTTGAAGCTAACTCGTTTGTTTCGTCTGCATTTGAAGATATATCACTTAAATCCCAAGTGTTTGAAGATAAATCATTTGTTTCGCATTGATTTCAAGCTAAACCTTCTACATCGCATTGTTTTAATGCTAAATCATGTGTTTCGCTTGGATTGGTAGCTAACTCGTTTGTTTCGTCTGCATTTGAAGCTATATCACATACATTCCAAGCGTTTGAAGCTAAACATTTGTTTCGCATGGATTTGACGCTATATCACTTATATCCCAAGCGTTTGAAAGTAAATCATTTGTTTCGCATGGATTTGAAGCTAAACCTTCATACATCGCATTGCTTTGAAGCCAAATCATGTGATTCGCTTGGATTTGAAGCTAACTCGTTTGTTTCGTCTGCATTTGAAGGTATATCACTTCTATCCCAAGAATCTGAAGATAAATCGTTTGTTTCGCATGGATTTGAATACAACCTTCTACATCGCATTGATTTGAAGCTAAATCATGTGATTTGCTTGGATTGGAAGCTAACTCGTTGGTTTCGTCTGCATTTGCAGCTGTATCACTTATATCGCAAGTCTCTGAAGCTAAATCATTTGTGTCGCAAGGATTTGAAGCTAACTCGTTAGTTTCGTCTGCATTTGAAGCTGTATCACTTATATCGCAAGTATCTGAAGCTAAATCATTTGTGTCGCATGGATTTGAAACTAAACCTTCTACATAGCATTCATTTGAAGCTTGATCATGTGTTTCGCATGGATTTGAAGCTAACTCGTTAGTTTCGTCTGCATTTGAAGCTGTATCACTTATATCGCAAGTATCTGAAGCTAAATCATTTGTGTCGCATGGATTTGAAACTAAACCTTCTACATAGCATTGATTTGAAGCTTAATCATGTGTTTTGCATGTATTTGGAGCTATCTCGTTAGTTTCGTCTGCATTTGAAGCTATATCACTTATATCCCAAGTGTTTGAAGCTAAATCATTTGTTTCGCATGGATTTGAAGGTAATACTTCTACATCGCTTCGATTTGCAGCTAAATCATGTCATTCGCATACATTTGAAGCTAACTCGTTCGTTTCGCCTGCATTTGTAGCTATATCATTTATATCACAAGTATTTGAAGCTAAATATTTTGTATCCCATGGATTTGAAGCTAAACCTTCTCCATCGCATTGATTTGCAGCTGAATCATGTGTTTCGAATGGACTTGAAACTAACTCGTTTGTTTCGCATGCTGCTGAAGCTATATCACGCATATCCCAAGTATTTGAAGCTAAATAATTTGTATCCCATGGATTTGAAGCTAAACCTTCTCCATAGCATTGATTTGCAGCTGAATCTTGTATTTCGCATGGACTTGAAACTAACTCGTTTGTTTTGTCTGCAGCTGAAGCTATATCACCTATATCCCAAGTGTTTGAAGCTCAATCATTTGTGTCGCATGGATTTGAAGCTAAACCTTCTAAATCGCATAGATTTGAAGCTAAGTCATGTGTTTCGCTTGGATATGAAGCAAACTCGTATGTTTAATCTGCATTTGAAGCTATATCATTCATATCGCAAGTATCTGAAGCTAAATCATTTGTGTCGCATGGATTTGAAACTAAACCTTCTACATAGCATTGATTTGAAGCTTAATCATGTGTTTTGCATGTATTTGGAGCTATCTCGTTAGTTTCGTCTGCATTTGAAGCTATATCACTTTTATACCAAGTGTTTGAAGCTAAATCATTTGTTTCGCATGGATTTGAAGCTAAACCTTCTACAGCGCATTGATTTGAAGCTAAATCATGTGTTTCGGTTGAATTTGAAGCTATCTCGTTTGTTTCGTCTGCATTTGAAGCTATATCGCTTATATCCCAAGTGTTTGAAGCTAAATCATTTGTTTCGCATGAATTTGAAGCTAAACCTTCTATATCGCATTGATTTGTAGCTAAGTCATGTGTTGCGTTTGGATTTGAAGCTAGCTTGTTTGTTTCGAATGCATTTGAAGCAATATCACCTATATCACAAGTGTTTGAAGCTAAATCATTTGTCTCGACTGGATTTGAAACTAAACCTTCCACATCGCATTTATTTGAAGCTAAATCATGTGATTCTCTTGGATTTGAAGCTAACTCGTTCGTTTCGCGTGCATTTCATGCAATATCACTTATATCGCAAGCAGCTGAAGCTAAATCATTTGTGTCGCATAGATTTGAAGCTAAGCCTTAAATGATGTTTATCGCATGCATTTTGAATCTAACTCGTTTGGTTCGTCTGCATTTGAAGCTATATCACTTATGTCGCAAGTATTTGAAGCTAAATAATTTGTATCCCATAGATTTGAAGCTAAATCATCAGTTTCGCTTGGATACGAAGCTAGCTCGTTTGTTTAGTCTGCATTTGAAGCTAATCACTTATATCGCAAGTATCTGAAGCTGAATCATTTGTGTCGCATGGATTTGAAGCTAAACATTCTCCATCGCATTGATTTGCATCTGAATCATGTGTTTCGCATGGACTTGAAGCTAACTCGTTTGTTTCGCATACAGCTGTACCTATATCACCTATATCCCAAGTGTTTGAAGCTCAATCATTTGGGTCACATGGATTTGAAGCTAAACCTTCTACGTCGCATTGATTTGAAGCTAAATAATGTGTTTCACTTGGATATGAATCTAACTCCTTTGTTTAATTTGTACTTGAAACTATATCACTTATATCGCAAGTATCTGATGCTAAATCATTTGTTTCGCATGGATTTTAAGGTAAACTTTCTACATCGCATTGATTTGCAGCTAAATCATGTGTTTCGCATAGATTTGAAGCTAAGCCTTATACTTCGCATCGATTTGAAGCTAAATGATGTGTATCGCATGGATTTTGAAGCTAACTCGTTTGATTCGTCTGCATTTGAGCTATATCACCTATATCCCAAGTGTTTGAAGCTAAATCATTTGTTTCGACTGGATTTGAAACTAAATCTTCCACATCGCATTTATTTGAAGCTAAATAATGTGATTCTCTTGGATTTGAAGCTAACTCGTTCGTTTCGCCTGCATTTCATGCAATATCACTTATATCGCATGTAGCTGAAGCTAAATCATTTGTGTCGCATAGATTTGAAGCTAAGCCTTAAATGATGTGTATCGCATGAATTTTGAATCTAGCTCGTTTGTTTAGTCTGCATTTGAAGCTAATCACTTATATCGCAAGTATCTGAAGCTAAATCATTTGTGTCGCATGGATTTGAAGCTAAACATTCTCCATCGCATTGATTTGCATCTGAATCATGTGTTTCGCATGGGCTTGAAGCTAACTCGTTTGTTTCGCATACAGCTGAACCTATATCACCTATATTCTAAGTGTTTGAAGCTCAATCATTTGGGTCACATGGATTTGAAGCTAAACCTTCTACATCGCATTGATTTGAAGCTAAATCATGTGTTTCACTTGGATATGAATCTAACTCCTTTGTTTAATTTGCACTTGAAACTATATCACTTATATCGCAAGTATCTGATGCTAAATCAATTGTTTCGCATGGATTTGAAGGTAAACTTTGTACATCGCATTGATTTGCAGCTAAATCATGTGATTCGCATAGATCTGAAACTAACTCGTCCGTTTCGCCTGCATTTGTAGCTATATCATTTATATCGCAAGTATTTGAATCTAAATCAATGGTTTCGCATGGATTTGATGCTAAACCTTCTACATCGAATAGATTTGAAGCTAACTCGTTTGTTTCGTCTTCATTTGAATCTGTATCACTTATATCGCAAGTATTTGAGGAAAAATCATGTGTTTTGCATGGATTTGAAGCTAACTCGTTCGTTTATCCTGCATTTGAAGCTATATCACTTATATTCCAAGTGTTTGAAGCTACATCATTTGTTTCGCCTGGATTTGAAGCTAAACCTTCTACATCGCATTGATTTGAAGCTAAATCATGTGTTTCGCTTTGACTTGAAGCTAAAGCTTCTACATCCCATTGATTTGCAGCTAAATCATGTGTTTCGCATAGATTTGAAGCTAAGCCTTATACTTCGCATCGATTTGAAGCTAATTTATGTGTATCGCATGGATTTTGAATCCAACTCGTTTGGTTCGTCTGCATTTGAAGCTATATCACTTATATCGCAAGTATTTGAAGCTAAATAATTTGTATCCCATGGATTTGATGCTAAACCTTCTCCATCGCCTTGATTTGCGGCTGAATCATGTGTTTCACATGGACATGAAACTAACTCGTTTGTTTCGCATTCAGCTGGAGCTATATCACCTATATCCCAAGTGTTTGAAGCTCAATCATTTGTGTCGTATGGATTTGAAACTAAACCTTCTACATCGCATTGATTTGAAGCTAAAGCATGTGTTTCGCTTGTACTTGAAGCTAACTCGTTGGTTTCGTCTGCATTCGAAGCTATATCACTTACATCCCAAGTGTTTGAAGCTAAATCATTTGTTCCGCATGGATTTGAAAATAAACCTTCTACCTCGCATTGATTTGCACCTAAATCATGAGTTTCGCTTGAATTTGAAGCTAAATCTACTACATCGCATTAATTTGAAGCTAAATCATGTGTTTCGCATAGATTTGAAGCTAACTCGTTTGTTTCGCATGCAGCTGAAGCTATATCACCCATATCCCAAGTATTTGAAGCTAACTAATTTGTATTCCATGGATTTGGAGCTAAACCTTCTCCATCGCATTGATTTGCAGCTGAATCTTGTGTTTCGCATGGACTTGAAACTAACTCGTTTGTTTTGTCTGCAGCTGAAGCTATATCATCTATATCCCAAGTGTTTGAAGCTCAATCATTTGTGTCGCATGGATTTGAAGCTAAACCATCTATATCGCATAGATTTGAAGCTAAATCATGTGTTTCGCTTGGATATGAAGCAAACTCGTTTGTTTAATCTGCATTTGAAGCTATATGACTCATATCGCAAGTATCTGAAACTAAACCATTTGTTTCGTATGGATTTGAAGCTAATCCTTCTACATCGCATTAATTTGAAGTTAAATCATGTGTTTCGCTTGGATTTGAATTAAACTCGTTTGTTTCGCATGCAGATGAAGCTAAGTCATGTATATCACAGGTATCTGAAGCTAAACCAGTTGTTTCGCATGAATTTGAAGCTAAACCATGAGCTTAGCATGAATTTGAAGCGAAACCATGTGTATGGCATGGGTTTGAATCTAACTCGTACGATTCGCATGCAGTTGAAGCTAAATCCTGTGTATCACAAGTATCTGAAGGTAAACCATTTGTTTCGCACGAATTTGAAGCTAAATCATGTGTTTCTCATGGATTTGAAGCTAACTCGTTAGTTTCGCCTGCATCTGAAGCAATATCAATGTATCGCAAGTATCTGAACCTAAATCTTTTGTTTCGCATGGAGTTGAAGCTAAGCCTCCTACTTCGTATTGATTTGAAGCTAAATGATATGTATCGCATGGATTTTGAAGCTATCCCGTTTGATTCGTCTGCATTTGCATCTATATCACTTATATCACAAGTGTTTGAAGCTAAATCATTTGTTACGCATGGATTTGAAACTAAACCTTCTACATCGCATTGATTTGAAGCCAAATCATGTGATTCGCTTGGATTTGAAGCTAACTCGTTTGTTTCGTCTGCATTTGAAGGTATATCACTTCTATCCCAAGAATCTGAAGATAAATCATTTGTTTCGCATGGATTTGAATACAACCTTCTACATCGCATTGATTTGAAGCTAAATCATGTGATTTGCTTGGATTGGAAGCTAACTCGTTGGTTTCGTCTGCATTTGCAGCTGTATCACTTATATCGCAAGTCTCTGAAGCTAAATCATTTGTGTCGCAAGGATTTGAAGCTAACTCGTTAGTTTCGCCTGCATTTGTAGCTATATCACTTATATCGCAAGTATTTGAAGCTAAATAATTTGTATCCCATGGATTTGATGCTAAACCTTCTCCATCGCCTTGATTTGCGGCTGAATCATGTGTTTCACATGGACATGAAACTAACTCGTTTGTTTCGCATTCAGCTGGAGCTATATCACCTATATCCCAAGTGTTTGAAGCTCAATCATTTGTGTCGTATGGATTTGAAACTAAACCTTCTACATCGCATTGATTTGAAGCTAAAGCATGTGTTTCGCTTGTACTTGAAGCTAACTCGTTGGTTTCGTCTGCATTCGAAGCTATATCACTTACATCCCAAGTGTTTGAAGCTAAATCATTTGTTCCGCATGGATTTGAAAATAAACCTTCTACCTCGCATTGATTTGCACCTAAATCATGAGTTTCGCTTGAATTTGAAGCTAAATCTACTACATCGCATTAATTTGAAGCTAAATCATGTGTTTCGCATAGATTTGAAGCTAACTCGTTTGTTTCGCATGCAGCTGAAGCTATATCACCCATATCCCAAGTATTTGAAGCTAACTAATTTGTATTCCATGGATTTGGAGCTAAACCTTCTCCATCGCATTGATTTGCAGCTGAATCTTGTGTTTCGCATGGACTTGAAACTAACTCGTTTGTTTTGTCTGCAGCTGAAGCTATATCATCTATATCCCAAGTGTTTGAAGCTCAATCATTTGTGTCGCATGGATTTGAAGCTAAACCATCTATATCGCATAGATTTGAAGCTAAATCATGTGTTTCGCTTGGATATGAAGCAAACTCGTTTGTTTAATCTGCATTTGAAGCTATATGACTCATATCGCAAGTATCTGAAACTAAACCATTTGTTTCGTATGGATTTGAAGCTAATCCTTCTACATCGCATTAATTTGAAGTTAAATCATGTGTTTCGCTTGGATTTGAATTAAACTCGTTTGTTTCGCATGCAGATGAAGCTAAGTCATGTATATCACAGGTATCTGAAGCTAAACCAGTTGTTTCGCATGAATTTGAAGCTAAACCATGAGCTTAGCATGAATTTGAAGCGAAACCATGTGTATGGCATGGGTTTGAATCTAACTCGTACGATTCGCATGCAGTTGAAGCTAAATCCTGTGTATCACAAGTATCTGAAGGTAAACCATTTGTTTCGCACGAATTTGAAGCTAAATCATGTGTTTCTCATGGATTTGAAGCTAACTCGTTAGTTTCGCCTGCATCTGAAGCAATATCAATGTATCGCAAGTATCTGAACCTAAATCTTTTGTTTCGCATGGAGTTGAAGCTAAGCCTCCTACTTCGTATTGATTTGAAGCTAAATGATATGTATCGCATGGATTTTGAAGCTATCCCGTTTGATTCGTCTGCATTTGCATCTATATCACTTATATCACAAGTGTTTGAAGCTAAATCATTTGTTACGCATGGATTTGAAACTAAACCTTCTACATCGCATTGATTTGAAGCCAAATCATGTGATTCGCTTGGATTTGAAGCTAACTCGTTTGTTTCGTCTGCATTTGAAGGTATATCACTTCTATCCCAAGAATCTGAAGATAAATCATTTGTTTCGCATGGATTTGAATACAACCTTCTACATCGCATTGATTTGAAGCTAAATCATGTGATTTGCTTGGATTGGAAGCTAACTCGTTGGTTTCGTCTGCATTTGCAGCTGTATCACTTATATCGCAAGTCTCTGAAGCTAAATCATTTGTGTCGCAAGGATTTGAAGCTAACTCGTTAGTTTCGTCTGCATTTGAAGCTGTATCACTTATATCGCAAGTATCTGAAGCTAAATCATTTGTGTCGCATGGATTTGAAACTAAACCTTCTACATAGCATTCATTTGAAGCTTGATCATGTGTTTCGCATGGATTTGAAGCTAACTCGTTAGTTTCGTCTGCATTTGAAGCTGTATCACTTATATCGCAAGTATCTGAAGCTAAATCATTTGTGTCGCATGGATTTGAAACTAAACCTTCTACATAGCATTGATTTGAAGCTTAATCATGTGTTTTGCATGTATTTGGAGCTATCTCGTTAGTTTCGTCTGCATTTGAAGCTATATCACTTATATCCCAAGTGTTTGAAGCTAAATCATTTGTTTCGCATGGATTTGAAGGTAATACTTCTACATCGCTTCGATTTGCAGCTAAATCATGTCATTCGCATACATTTGAAGCTAACTCGTTCGTTTCGCCTGCATTTGTAGCTATATCATTTATATCACAAGTATTTGAAGCTAAATATTTTGTATCCCATGGATTTGAAGCTAAACCTTCTCCATCGCATTGATTTGCAGCTGAATCATGTGTTTCGAATGGACTTGAAACTAACTCGTTTGTTTCGCATGCTGCTGAAGCTATATCACGCATATCCCAAGTATTTGAAGCTAAATAATTTGTATCCCATGGATTTGAAGCTAAACCTTCTCCATAGCATTGATTTGCAGCTGAATCTTGTATTTCGCATGGACTTGAAACTAACTCGTTTGTTTTGTCTGCAGCTGAAGCTATATCACCTATATCCCAAGTGTTTGAAGCTCAATCATTTGTGTCGCATGGATTTGAAGCTAAACCTTCTAAATCGCATAGATTTGAAGCTAAGTCATGTGTTTCGCTTGGATATGAAGCAAACTCGTATGTTTAATCTGCATTTGAAGCTATATCATTCATATCGCAAGTATCTGAAGCTAAATCATTTGTGTCGCATGGATTTGAAACTAAACCTTCTACATAGCATTGATTTGAAGCTTAATCATGTGTTTTGCATGTATTTGGAGCTATCTCGTTAGTTTCGTCTGCATTTGAAGCTATATCACTTTTATACCAAGTGTTTGAAGCTAAATCATTTGTTTCGCATGGAATTGAAGCTAAACCTTCTACAGCGCATTGATTTGAAGCTAAATCATGTGTTTCGGTTGAATTTGAAGCTATCTCGTTTGTTTCGTCTGCATTTGAAGCTATATCGCTTATATCCCAAGTGTTTGAAGCTAAATCATTTGTTTCGCATGAATTTGAAGCTAAACCTTCTATATCGCATTGATTTGTAGCTAAGTCATGTGTTGCGTTTGGATTTGAAGCTAGCTTGTTTGTTTCGAATGCATTTGAAGCAATATCACCTATATCACAAGTGTTTGAAGCTAAATCATTTGTCTCGACTGGATTTGAAACTAAACCTTCCACATCGCATTTATTTGAAGCTAAATCATGTGTTTCTCATGGATTTGAAGCTAACTCGTTAGTTTCGCCTGCATCTGAAGCAATATCAATGTATCGCAAGTATCTGAACCTAAATCTTTTGTTTCGCATGGAGTTGAAGCTAAGCCTCCTACTTCGTATTGATTTGAAGCTAAATGATATGTATCGCATGGATTTTGAAGCTATCCCGTTTGATTCGTCTGCATTTGCATCTATATCACTTATATCACAAGTGTTTGAAGCTAAATCATTTGTTACGCATGGATTTGTAACTAAACCTTCTACATCGCATTGATTTGAAGCTAAATCATGTGTTTTGCATGGATTTTATGCTAACTGGTTTGTTTCACCTGCATTTGAAGCTATATCAGTTATATCGCACTAATCTGATGCTAAATCATTTGTTTCGCATGGATTTGAAGCTAAACCTTCTACATCGCATTGATTTGCAGCTAAATCATGTGTTTCGCATGGATTTGAAGCTAACTCGTTTGGTTCGTCTGCATTTGAAGCTATATCACATATATTCCAAGCGTTTGAAGCTAAATCATTTGTTTCGCATGGATTTGAAGCTAATCCTTCTACATCGCATTGATTTGAAGCTAAATCATGTGATTCGTTTGGATTTGATGCTAACTCGTTTGATTCGTCGGCATTTGAAGATATATCACTTACATCCCAAGTGTTTGATGCTAAATCATTTGTTTCGTATAGATTTGAAGTTTAACCTTCTACTTCACATGGTTTTAAAGCTAAAACATTTGTTTCGCATGGATTTGAAGCTAAACCTTCTACATCGCATTGATTTGCAGCTAAATCATGTGTTTTGCATGGTTTTAATGCTAACTCGTTTGTTTCCCCTGCATTTGAAGCTATATCAGTTATATCGCAAGTATCTGATGCTAAATCATTTGTTTCTCATGGATTTGAAGCTAAACCATCTACATCGTATTGATTTGCAGCTAAATCATGTGTTTTGCATGGATTTGATGTTAACTCGTTTGTTCCCCCTGCATTTGAAGCTATATCAGTTATATCGCCAGTATCTGATGCTAAATCATTTGTTTCGCATGGATTTGAAGCTAATCCTTCTACAGCATTGATTTGAAGCTAAATCATGTGTTTTGCATGGATTTGATGCTAACTCGTTTGTTCCCCCTGCATTTGAAACTATATCAGTTATATCGCAAGTATCTGAAGCTAAATCATTAGTTTCGCTTGAATTTGAAGCTAAGCCTTCTACTTCGCATGGATTTAAAGTTAAATCATTTGATTCGCATGGACTTGAAGCTAAACCTTCTACATCGCATTGATTTGCATTTAAATCATGTGTTTCGCATGGATTTGAAGCTAACTCGGTCGTTTCGCCTGCATTTGATGCTATATCACTTATATCGCAAGTGTCTGAAGCTAAAGCATGTGTTTCGCTTGGATTTGAAGCTAAACCTTTTACATCGCATTGATTTGCAGCTAAATCATGTGTTGCGCTTGGATTTGAATCTATATCTTCTACATCGCATTGATTTGAAGCTAAATCATGTGTTTCGTTTGGATTTGAAGATATACCTTCTACATCGCTTTGATTTGAAGCTTAATCATGTGTTTTGCATGGAATTGATGCTAACTCGTTTGTTTCCCCTGCATTTGAAGCTATTTCGGTTATATCGCAAGTATCTGATGCTAAATCATTTGTCTCGCATGGATTTGAGGCTAAACCTTCTACATCGCATTGATTTGCAGCTAAATCATGTGTATCGCATGGATTTGAAGCTAACACGTTCGTTTCGCCTGCATTTGATGCTATATCACTTATATCGCAAGTGTTTGGAGCTAAATCATTTGTTTCGCGTGGATTTGAAGTTTAACATTCTACATCGCATTGATTTGAAGCTAAATCATCTGTTTCGCATGGATTTGAAGCTAACTCGTTAGTTGCGCCTGCATTTGAAGCAATATCAATGTATCGCAAGTATCTGAACCTAAATCATTTGTTTCGCATGGATTTGAAGCTAAGCCTTCTACTTCGTATCGATTTGAAGCTAAATGATATGTATTGCATGGATTTTGAAGTTAATCCCGTTTGATTCGTTTGCATTTGCAGCTGTATTACTTACATCACAAGTGTTTGAAGCTAAATCATTTGTTTCGCATGGATTTGAAGCTAAACCTTCTACATCGCATTGATTTGAAGCTAAATCATGTGTTTAGCATTGATTTTATGCTAACTCGTTTGTTTCCCCTGCATTTGAAGCTATATCAGTTATATCGCAAGTATCTGATGCTAAATCATTTGTTTCGCATGGATTTGAAGCTAAACCTTCTACATCGTATCGATTTGAAGCTAGATGTAATGTATTGCATGGATTTTGAAGCTAATCCCGTTTGATTCGTCTGCATTTGCAGCTATATCACTTATATCAAAAGTGTTTGGAGCTAAATCATTTGCTTCGCATGGATTTGAACCTGAACCTTCTATATCACATTGATTTGAAGCTAAATCATGTGTTTTGCATGGATTTTATGCTAACTCGTTTGTTTCCCCTGCATTTGAAGCTATATCAGTTATATCGCAAGAATCTGATGCTAAATCATTTGTTTCGCATGGATTTGAAGCTGAACCTTCTACATCGCTTTGATTTGCAGCTAAATCATGTGTTTCGCATGGATTTGAAGCTAAAACTTCTAAATCGCATTGATTTGATGCTAAGTCATGTGATTCGCTTGGCTTTGAAACTAACTCGTTTGTTTCGTCTGCATTTGAAGCTATATCAATTATATCCCAAGTGTTTGAAGCTAAATTATGTGTTTCGCATGGATTTGAAGCTAACTCGTTAGTTTCGCCTGCATTTGAAGTAATATCAATGTATCGCAAGTATCTGAACCTAAATCATTTGTTTCGTATAGATTTGAAGCTAAGCCTTCTACTTCGTATCGATTTGAAGTTAAATGATATGTATCGCATGGATTTTGAAGCTTCCCCGTTTGATCCGTCTGCATTTCCTGCTATATCACTTATATCCCAAGTGTTTGTAGGTAAATCATTTGTTTCGTATGGATTTGAAGTTAAAGCTTCTACATCGCATTGATTTGAAGCTAAATCATGTGTTGCTCTTGGATTTGAATCTATACCTTCTACATCGCATTGATTTGGAGCTAAATCATGTGTTTCGTTCGGATTTGAAGATGTACATTCTACATCGCATTGATTTGAAGCTAAATCATGTGTTTTGCATAGAATTGATGCTAACTCGTTCGTTTCCCCTGCATTTGAAGCTATTTTAGTTATATCGCAAGTATCTGATGCTAAATCATGTGTTTCGCTTGGATTTGAAGCTAAACCTTTTACATCGCATTGATTTGCAGCTAAATCATGTGTTTTGCATGGATTTGATGCTAACTCGTTTGCTTCCCCTGCATTTGAAGCTATATCAGTTATATCGCAAGTATCTGATGCTAAATCATTTGTTTCGCATGGATTTGAAGCTAATCCTTCTACATCGCATTGATTTGAAGCTAAATCATGTGTTTTGCATGGATTTGATGCTAACTCGTTTGTTTCCCCTGAATTTGAAGCTATATCAGTTATATCGCAAGTATCTGAAGCTAAATCATTTCTTTCGCATGGATATGAAGCTCAACATACTAGATCGCAATTGATTTGATGCTAAATCATGTGTTTTGCATGGATTTTATGCTAACTCGTTTGTTTACCCTGCATTTGAAGCTATTTCAGTTATATCGCAAGTATCTGATGCTAAATCATTTGTTTCGCATGGATTTGAAGCTAAACCTTCTACATCGGACTGATTTACAGCTAAATCATGTGTTTCGCATGGAATTGTAGCTAACTCGTTCGTTTCGCCTGCATTTGATGGTATATCACTTATATCGTAAGTGTTAGAAGCTAAATCATTTGTTTCGCATGGATTTGAAGCTAAACCTTCTACATCGTATCGATTTGAAGCTAAATGATATGTATGGCATGGATTTTGAAGCTATCCCGTTTGATTCGTCTGCATTTGCAGCTATATCACTTATATCACAAGTGTTTGAAGCTAAATCATTTGTTTCGCATGGATTTGAAGCTCAAAATTCTAGATCGCATTGATTTGAAGCTAAATCATGTGTTTTGCATGGATTTGAATCTATACCTTCTACATCGCATTGATTTGAAGCTAAATCATGTGTTTCGTTCGGATTTGAAGATATACATTCTACATTGCTTTGATTTGAAGCTAAATCATGTGTTTTGCATGGAATTGATGCTAACTCGTTCGTCTCCCCTGCATTTGAAGCTATTTTAGTTATATCGCAAGTATCTGATGCTCAATCATTTGTTTCGCTTGGATATGAAGCTTAACCTTCTACATCGGACTGATTTAAAGCTAAATCATGTGTTTCGCATGGATTTGTAGCTAACTCGTTCGTTTCGCCTGCATTTGATAGTATATCACTTATATCGTAAGTGTTTGAAGCTAAATCATTTGTTTCGCATGGATTTGAAGCTAAACCTTCTACATCGTATCGATTCGAAGCTAAATGATATGTATCGCATGGATTTTGAAGCTATCCCTTTTGATTCGTCTGCATTTGCAGCTATATCACTTATATCACAATTGTTTGAAGCTAAATCATTTGTCTCGCATGGATTTGAGGCTAAACCTTCTACATCGCATTGATTTGAAGCTAAATCATGTGTTGCGCTTGGTTTTGAATCGATACCTTCTACTTCGCATGGATTTGCATCTAAATCATGTGTTTCGCATGGATTTTGAAGCTAACACGTTCGTTTCGCCTGCATTTGATGCTGTATCACTTATATCGCAAGTGTTTCAAGCTAAATCATTTGTTTCGCGTGGATTTGAAGTTTAACATTCTACATCGCATTGATTTGAAGCTAAATCATTTGTTTCGCATGGATTTGAACCTGAACCTTCTATATCACATTGATTTGAAGCTAAATCATGTGTTTTGCATGGATTTTATGCTAACTCGTTTGTTTCCCCTGCATTTGAAGCTATAGCAGTTATATCGCAAGTATCTGATGCTAAATCATTTGTTTCGCATGGATTTGTAGCTGAACCTTCTACATCGCTTTGATTTGCAGCTAAATCATGTGTTTCGCATGGATTTGAAGCTAAAACTTCTAAATCGCATTGATTTGATGCTAAGTCATGTGATTCGCTTGGCTTTGAAGCTAACTCGTTTGTTTCGTCTGCATTTGAAGCTATATCAATTATATCCCAAGTGTTTGAAGCTAAATCATGTGTTTCGCATGGATTTGAAGCTAACTCGTTAGTTTCGCCTGCATTTGAAGTAATATCAATGTATCGCAAATATCTGAACCTAAATCATTTGTTTCGTATAGATTTGAAGCTAAGCCTTCTACTTCGTATCGATTTGAAGTTAAATGATATGTATCGCATGGATTTTGAAGCTTCCCCGTTTGATCCGTCTGCATTTCCTGCTATATCACTTATATCCCAAGTGTTTGTAGGTAAATCATTTGTTTCGTATGGATTTGAAGTTAAAGCTTCTACATCGCATTGATTTGAAGCTAAATCATGTGTTGCGCTTGGATTTGAATCTATACCTTCTACATCGCATTGATTTGGAGCTAAATCATGTGTTTCGCATGGATTTGAAGCTAAACCTTCATACATCGCATTGCTTTGAAGCTAAATCATGTGATTCGCTTGAATTTGAAGCCAACCCGGTTGTTTCTTCTGCATTTGAAGCTATACCACTTATATCGCTAGTATCTGAAGCTAAATCATTTGTGTCTCATGGATATGAAGCTAAACCTTCTACATAGCATTGATTTGAAGCTAAATCATGTGTTTCGCAAGGATTTGAAGCTAATTCGTTTGTTTCCCCTGCATTTGAAGCTATATCACTTATATCGCAAGTATCTGAAGCTAAATCATTTCTTTCGCATGGATATGAAGCTCAACATACTAGATCGCAATTGATTTGATGCTAAATCATGTGTTTTGCATGGATTTTATGCTAACTCGTTTGTTTACCCTGCATTTGAAGCTATTTCAGTTATATCGCAAGTATCTGATGCTAAATCATTTGTTTCGCATTGATTTGAAGCTAAACCTTCTACATCGGACTGATTTACAGCTAAATCATGTGTTTCGCATGGATTTGTAGCTAACTCGTTCGTTTCGCCTGCATTTGATGGTATATCACTTATATCGTAGGTGTTTGAAGCTAAATCATTTGTTTCGCATGGATTTGAAGCTAAACCTTCTACATCGTATCGTTTTGAAGCTAAATGATATGTATCGCATGGATTTTGAAGCTATCCCGTTTGATTCGTCTGCATTTGCAGCTATATCACATATATCACAAGTGTTTGAAGCTAAATCATTTGTTTCGCATTTATTTGAAGCTAAATCATGTGTTGCGCTTGGATTTGAATCTATACCTTCTACATCGCATTGATTTGAAGCTAAATCATGTTTTTCGTTTTGATTTGAAGCTAAACCTTCATACATCGCATTGCTTTGTAGCTAAATCATGTGGTTCGCTTGGATTTGAAGCTATACCTTCTACATCGCTTTGATTTTAAGCTAAATCATGTGTTTTGCATGGTTTAGATGCTAACTCGTTTGTTTCCGCTGCATTTGAAGCTATACCAGTTATATCGCAAGTATCTGATGCTAAATCATTTGTTTCGCATGGATTTGATGCTAACTCGTTTGTTTCCCCTGCATTTGATGCTATATCACTTATATCGTAAGTGTTTGAAGCTAAATCATTTGTTTCGCATGGATTTGAAGCTAAACCTTCTACATCGCATTGATTTAAAGCTAAATCATGTGTTTCGCTTGGATTGGAAGCTAACTCGTTTATTTCATCTGCATTTGCAGCTGTATCACTTATATCGCAAGTATCTGAAGCTAAATCGTTTGTGTCGCAAGGATTTGAAGCTAATCCTTCTACATAGCATTGATTTGAAGCTTAATCATGTGTTTCGCATGGATTTGAAGCTAACTCGTTAGTTTCGTCTGCATTTGAAGCTATATCACATATATTCAAGGCGTTTGAAGCTAAATCATTTGTTTCGCATGGACTTGAAGCTATATCACTTATATCCCAAGCGTTTGAATGTAAATCATTTGTTTCGCATGGATTTCAAGCTAAACCTTCTACATCGCATTGATTTGAAGCTAAATTATGTGTTTCGCATGGATTTGGAGCTAACTCGTTAGTTTTGTCTGCATTTGAAGCTATATCACTTATATCGCAAGTATCTCAACCTAAATCATTTGTGTCGCATGGATTTGAAGCTAAACTTTCTACATCGCATTGATTTGAAGCTAAATCATGTGATTTGCTTGGATTGGAAGCTAACTCGTTTGTTTCGTCTGCATTTGAAGCTGTATCACTTATATCGCAAGTATATGAAGCTAAATCATTTGTGTCTCATGGATTTGATCCTAAACAGCCTACACAGCATTGATTTGCAGCTAAATCATGTGTTTCGCATGGATTTGAAGCTAACTCGTTTGTTTCCTCTACAATTGAAGCTATATCACTCATATCGCAAGTATCTAAAGCTAAATCATTTGTGTCGCCTGGATTTGAAGTTAAACCTTCTACATAGCATTGATTTGAAGCTTTATAATTTGTTTTGCTTGGAATTAAAGGTAACCCGTTTGTTTCCCCTGCACTTGAAGCATATATCACTTATATCGCAAGTATCTGAAGCTAAATCATTTGTGTCTCATGGATTTGAACCTACACCATCTACATAGCATTGATTTGCAGCTGAATCATGGGTTTCGCATGGATTTGAAGCTAACTCGTTTGTTTCGTCTGCATTTGAAGATATATCACTTAAATCCCAAGTGTTTGAAGATAAATCATTTGTTTCGCATTGATTTCAAGCTAAACCTTCTACATCGCATTGTTTTAATGCTAAATCATGTGTTTCGCTTGGATTGGTAGCTAACTCGTTTGTTTCGTCTGCATTTGAAGCTATATCACATACATTCCAAGCGTTTGAAGCTAAACATTTGTTTCGCTTGGATTTGACGCTATATCACTTATATCCCAAGCGTTTGAAAGTAAATCATTTGTTTCGCATGGATTTGAAGCTAAACCTTCATACATCGCATTGCTTTGAAGCCAAATCATGTGATTCGCTTGGATTTGAAGCTAACTCGTTTGTTTCGTCTGCATTTGAAGGTATATCACTTCTATCCCAAGAATCTGAAGATAAATCATTTGTTTCGCATGGATTTCAAGCTAAACCTTCTACATCCCATTGATTTGCAGCTAAATCATGTGTTTCGCATGGATTTGAATCTAACTCGTTCGTTTCGCCTGCATTTGATGCTATATCACTTATATCGCAAGCGTTTGAAGCTAAATCATTTGTTTCGCATGGATTTGAAGCTAAACCTTCTACATCATATCGATTTAAAGCTCAATGATATGTATCGCATGGATTTTGATGCTATCCCATTTGATTCGTCTGCATTAGCAGCTATATCACTTATATCCCAAGTGTTTGAAGCTAAATCATTTGTTTCGCATGGATTTGAATACAACCTTCTACATCGCATTGATTTGAAGCTAAATCATGTGATTTGCTTGGATTGGAAGCTAACTCGTTGGTTTCGTCTGCATTTGAAGCTATATCACTTATATCCCAAGTGTTTGAAGCTAAATCATTTGTTTCGCATGGATTTGAAGCTAAACCTTCTACATCGCATTGATTTAAAGCCAAATCATGTGTTTCGCTTGGATTGGAAGCTAACTCGATTATTTCATCTGCATTTGCAGCTGTATCACTTATATCGCAAGTCTCTGAAGCTAAATCATTTGTGTCGCAAGGATTTGAAGCTAAACCTTCTACATAGCATTCATTTGAAGCTTGATCATGTGTTTCGCATGGATTTGAAGCTAACTCGTTAGTTTCGTCTGCATTTGAAGCTGTATCACTTATATCGCAAGTATCTGAAGCTAAATCATTTGTGTCGCATGGATTTGAAACTAAACCTTCTACATAGCATTGATTTGAAGCTTAATCATGTGTTTTGCATGTATTTGGAGCTATCTCGTTAGTTTCGTCTGCATTTGAAGCTATATCACTTATATCCCAAGTGTTTGAAGCTAAATCATTTGTTTCGCATGGATTTGAAGGTAATACTTCTACATCGCTTCGATTTGCAGCTAAATCATGTCATTCGCATAGATTTGAAGCTAACTCGTTCGTTTCGCCTGCATTTGTAGCTATATCATTTATATCACAAGTATTTGAAGCTAAATATTTTGTATCCCATGGATTTGAAGCTAAACCTTCTCCATCGCATTGATTTGCAGCTGAATCATGTGTTTCGAATGGACTTGAAACTAACTCGTTTGTTTCGCATGCTGCTGAAGCTATATCACGCATATCCCAAGTATTTGAAGCTAAATAATTTGTATCCCATGGATTTGAAGCTAAACCTTCTCCATAGCATTGATTTGCAGCTGAATCTTGTATTTCGCATGGACTTGAAACTAACTCGTTTGTTTTGTCTGCAGCTGAAGCTATATCACCTATATCCCAAGTGTTTGAAGCTCAATCATTTGTGGCGCATGGATTTGAAGCTAAACCTTCTAAATCGCATAGATTTGAAGCTAAGTCATGTGTTTCGCTTGGATATGAAGCAAACTCGTATGTTTAATCTGCATTTGAAGCTATATCATTCATATCGCAAGTATCTGAAGCTAAATCATTTGTGTCGCATGGATTTGAAGCTAAACCTTCTACATAGCATTGATTTGAAGCTTAATCATGTGTTTTGCATGTATTTGGAGCTATCTCGTTAGTTTCGTCTGCATTTGAAGCTATATCACTTTTATACCAAGTGTTTGAAGCTAAATCATTTGTTTCACATGGATTTGAAGCTAAACCTTCTACAGCGCATTGATTTGAAGCTAAATCATGTGTTTCGGTTGAATTTGAAGCTATCTCGTTTGTTTCGTCTGCATTTGAAGCTATATCGCTTATATCCCAAGTGTTTGAAGCTAAATCATTTGTCTCGCATGAATTTGAAGCTAAACCTTCTATATCGCATTGATTTGTAGCTATGTCATGTGTTGCGTTTGGATTTGAAGCTAGCTTGTTTGTTTCGAATGCATTTGAAGCTATATCACCTATATCACAAGTGTTTGAAGCTAAATCATTTGTCTCGACTGGATTTGAAACTAAACCTTCCACATCGCATTTATTTGAAGCTAAATCATGTGATTCTCTTGGATTTGAAACTAACTCGTTCGTTTCGCGTGCATTTCATGCAATATCACTTATATCGCAAGCAGCTGAAGCTAAATCATTTGTGTCGCATAGATTTGAAGCTAAGCCTTAAATGATGTTTATCGCATGCATTTTGAATCTAACTCGTTTGGTTCGTCTGCATTTGAAGCTATATCGCTTATGTCGCAAGTATCTGAAGCTAAATCATTTGTGTCGCATGGGTTTGAAGCTAAACATTCTCCATCGCATTGATTTGCATCTGAATCATGTGTTTCGCATGGGCTTGAAGCTAACTCGTTTGTTTCGCATACAGCTGAACCTATATCACCTATATTCTAAGTGTTTGAAGCTCAATCATTTGGGTCACATGGATTTGAAGCTAAACCTTCTACATCGCATTGATTTGAAGCTAAATCATGTGTTTCACTTGGATATGAATCTAACTCCTTTGTTTAATTTGCACTTGAAACTATATCACTTATATCGCAAGTATCTGATGCTAAATCATTTGTTTCGCATGGATTTGAAGGTAAACTTTCTACATCGCATTGATTTGCAGCTAAATCATGTGATTCGCATAGATCTGAAACTAACTCGTCCGTTTCGCCTGCATTTGTAGCTATATCATTTATATCGCAAGTATTTGAATCTAAATCATTGGTTTCGCATGGATTTGATGCTAAACCTTCTACATCGAATAGATTTGAAGCTAACTCGTTTGTTTCGTCTTCATTTGAATCTGTATCACTTATATCGCAAGTATTTGAGGAAAAATCATGTGTTTTGCATGGATTTGAAGCTAACTCGTTCGTTTATCCTGCATTTGAAGCTATATCAATTATATTCCAAGTGTTTGAAGCTACATCATTTGTTTCGCCTGGATTTGAAGCTAAACCTTCTACATCGCATTGATTTGAAGCTAAATCATGTGTTTCGCTTTGACTTGAAGCTAAACCTTCTACATCCCATTGATTTGCAGCTAAATCATGTGTTTCGCATAGATTTGAAGCTAAGCCTTATACTTCGCATCGATTTGAAGCTAATTTATGTGTATCGCATGGATTTTGAATCCAACCCGTTTGGTTCGTCTGCATTTGAAGCTATATCACTTATATCGCAAGTATTTGAAGCTAAATAATTTGTATCCCATGGATTTGATGCTAAACCTTCTCCATCGCCTTGATTTGCGGCTGAATCATGTGTTTCACATGGACATGAAACTAACTCGTTTGTTTCGCATTCAGCTGGAGCTATATCACCTATATCCCAAGTGTTTGAAGCTCAATCATTTGTGTCGTATGGATTTGAAACTAAACCTTCTACATCGCATTGATTTGAAGCTAAATCATGTGTTTCGCTTGTACTTGAAGCTAACTCGTTTGTTTCGTCTGCATTCGAAGCTATATCACTTACATCCCAAGTGTTTGAAGCTAAATCATTTGTTCCGCATGGATTTGAAAATAAACCTTCTACCTCGCATTGATTTGCAGCTAAATCATGAGTTTCGCTTGAATTTGAAGCTAAATCTACTACATCGCATTAATTTGAAGCTATATCATGTGTTTCGCATAGATTTGAAGCTAACTCGTTTGTTTCGCATGCAGCTGAAGCTATATCACCCATATCCCAAGTATTTGAAGCTAACTAATTTGTATCCCATGGATTTGGAGCTAAACCTTCTCCATCGCATTGATTTGCAGCTGAATCTTGTGTTTCGCATGGACTTGAAACTAACTCGTTTGTTTTGTCTGCAGCTGAAGCTGTATCATCTATATCCCAAGTGTTTGAAGCTCAATCATTTGTGTCGCATGGATTTGAAGCTAAACCTTCTACATCGCATAGATTTGAAGCTAAATCATGTGTTTCGCTTGGATATGAAGCAAACTCGTTTGTTTAATCTGCATTTGAAGCTATATGACTCATATCGCAAGTATCTGAATCTAAATCATTTGTGTCGCATGGATTTGAAAATAAACCTTCTACATAGCATTGATTTGAAGCTTAATCATGTGTTTTGCGTGGATTTGAAGTTAACTCGTTTGTTTCGACTGCATTTGAAGCTATATCACTTATATCGGAAGTATCTTATGCTAAATCTTTTGTTTCGCATGAATTTGAAGCTAAACCTTCTACATCGCATTGATTTGAAGCTAAATAATGTGTTCCGCTTGGATTTGATGCTAACTCGTTTGTTTCGACTACATTTGAAGCTATATTGCTTATATCCCAAGTGTTTGAAGCTAAATCATTTGTTTCGCATGGATTTGAACCTAATCCTTCTACCTAGCATTGATTTGAAGCTTAATCATGTGTTTCGCATGGATTTGAAGGTAACTCGTTAGTTTCGTCTGCATTTAAATGTATATCACTTATATCGCTAGTATCTGAAGCTAAATCATTTTTTTCGCATGGATTTGAAGCAAAACTTTCTATATCGCATTGATTTGAAGCTAAATCATGTGATTCGCTTGGATTGGAAGCTAACTCGTTTGTTTCGTCTGCATTTGAAGATGTATCACTTAAATCCCAATTGTTTGAAAATAAATCATTTGTTTCGCATGGATTTCAAGCTAAACCATCTACATAGCATTGATTTAATGCTAAATCATGTGTTTCGCTTGGATTGGAAGCTAACTCGTTTGTTTCGTCTGCCTTTGAAGCTATATCACATATATTCAAGGCGTTTGAAGCTAAATCATTTGTTTCGCATGGACTTGAAGCTATATCACTTATATCCCAAGCGTTTGAAAGTAAATCATTTGTTTCGCATGGATTTCAAGCTAAACCTTCTACATCGCATTGATTTGAAGCTAAATTATGTGTTTCGCATGGATTTGGAGCTAACTCGTTAGTTTTGTCTGCATTTGAAGCTATATCACTTATATCGCAAGTATCTCAACCTAAATCATTTGTGTCGCATGGATTTGAAGCTAAACTTTCTACATCGCATTGATTTGAAGCTAAATCATGTGATTTGCTTGGATTGGAAGCTAACTCGTTTGTTTCGTCTGCATTTGAAGCTGTATCACTTATATCGCAAGTATATGAAGCTAAATCATTTGTGTCTCATGGATTTGAACCTAAACAGCCTACACAGCATTGATTTGCAGCTAAATCATGTGTTTCGCATGGATTTGAAGCTAACTCGTTTGTTTCCTCTACAATTGAAGCTATATCACTTATATCGCAAGTATCTAAAGCTAAATCATTTGTGTCGCCTGGATTTGAAGTTAAACCTTCTACATAGCATTGATTTGAAGCTTTATAATTTGTTTTGCTTGGAATTAAAGGTAACTCGTTTGTTTCCCCTGCACTTGAAGCATATATCACTTATATCGCAAGTATCTAAAGCTAAATCATTTGTTTCGCATGGATTTGAAGTTAAACCTTCTACATAGCATTGGTTTGAAGCTTAATAATGTGTTTTGTTGGGATTTGAAGCTACCTCGCTTGTTTCCCCTGCATTTGAAGCAGAATCACTTATATCGCAAGTATCTGAAGCTAAATCATTTGTGTCTCATGGATTTGGACCTACACCATCTACATAGCATTGATTTGCAGCTGAATCATGGGTTTCGCATGGATTTGAAGCTAACTCGTTTGTTTCGTCTGCATTTGAAGATATATCACTTAAATCCCAAGTGTTTGAAGATAAATCATTTGTTTCGCATTGATTTCAAGCTAAACCTTCTACATCGCATTGTTTTAATGCTAAATCATGTGTTTCGCTTAGATTGGTAGCTAACTCGTTTGTTTCGTCTGCATTTGAAGCTATATCACATACATTCCAAGCGTTTGAAGCTAAACATTTGTTTCGCATGGATTTGACGCTATATCACTTATATCCCAAGCGTTTGAAAGTAAATCATTTGTTTCGCATGGATTTGAAGCTAAACCTTCATACATCGCTTTGCTTTGAAGCCAAATCATGTGATTCGCTTGGATTTGAAGCTAACTCGTTTGTTTCGTCTGCATTTGAAGGTATATCACTTCTATCCCAAGAATCTGAAGATAAATCATTTGTTTCGCATGGATTTCAAGCTAAACCTTCTACATCCCATTGATTTGCAGCTAAATCATGTGATTCGCTTGGATTGGAAGCTAACTCGTTTGTTTCGTCTGCATTTGAAGATATATCACTTAAATCCCAAGAATCTGAAGATAAATCATTTGTTTCGCATGGATTTCAAGCTAAACCTTCTACATCCCATTGATTTGCAGCTAAATCATGTGATTCGCTTGGATTGGAAGCTAACTCGTTTGTTTCGTCTGCATTTGAAGATATATCACTTAAATCCCAATTGTTTGAAGATAAATCATTTGTTTCGCATGAATTTCAAGCTAAATCTTCTACATCGCATTGATTTAATGCTAAATCATGTGTTGCGCTTGGATTGGAAGCTAACTCGTTTGTTTCGTCTGCATTTGAAGCTGTATCACTTATATCGCAAGTATCTGAAGTTAAATCATTTGTTTCGCATGGATTTGAAGCTAAAACTTCATACATCGCATTGCTTTGAAGCTAAATCATGTGATTCGCTTGAATTTGAAGCTAACCCGGTTGTTTCGTCTGCATTTGAAGCTATACCACTTATATCGCTAGTATCTGGAGCTAAATCATTTGTGTCGCCTGGATTTGAAGTTAAACCTTCTACATAGCATTGATTTGAAGCTTTATAATTTGTTTTGCTTGGAATTAAAGGTAACTCGTTTGTTTCCCCTGCACTTGAAGCATATATCACTTATATCGCAAGTATCTAAAGCTAAATCATTTGTTTCGCATGGATTTGAAGTTAAACCTCCTACATAGCATTGGTTTGAAGCTTAATAATGTGTTTTGTTTGGATTTGAAGCTACCTCGCTTGTTTTCCCAGCATTTGAAGCTGAATCACTTTTATCGCAAGTATCTGAAGCTAAATCATTTGTGTCTCATGGATTTGAACCTACACCTTCTACATAGCATTGATTTGCAGCTGAATCATGGGTTTGGCATGGATTTGAAGCTAACTCGTTTGTTTCGTCTGCATTTGAAGATATATCACTTAAATCCCAAGTGTTTGAAGATAAATCATTTGTTTCGCATTGATTTCAAGCTAAACCTTCTACATCGCATTGTTTTAATGCTAAATCATGTGTTTCGCTTGGATTGGTAGCTAACTCGTTTGTTTCGTCTGCATTTGAAGCTATATCACATACATTCCAAGCGTTTGAAGCTAAACATTTGTTTCGCATGGATTTGACGCTATATCACTTATATCCCAAGCGTTTGAAAGTAAATCATTTGTTTCGCATGGATTTGAAGCTAAACCTTCATACATCGCATTGCTTTGAAGCCAAATCATGTGATTCGCTTGGATTTGAAGCTAACTCGTTTGTTTCGTCTGCATTTGGAGGTATATCACTTCTATCCCAAGAGTCTGAAGATAAATCATTTGTTTCGCATGGATTTCAAGCTAAACCTTCTACATCCCATTGATTTGCAGCTAAATCATGTGATTCGCTTTGATTGGAAGCTAACTCGTTTGTTTCGTCTGCATTTGAAGATATATCACTTAAATCCCAAGAATCTGAATATAAATCATTTGTATCGCATGGATTTCAAGCTAAACCTTCTACATCCCATTGATTTGCAGCTAAATCACGTGATTCGCTTGGATTGGAAGCTAACTCGTTTGTTTCGTCTGCATTTGAAGATATATCACTTAAATCCCAATTGTTTGAAGATAAATCATTTGTTCCGCATGGATTTCAAGCTAAACCTTCTACATCGCATTGATTTAATGCTAAATCATGTGTTGCGCTTGGATTGCAAGCTAACTCGTTTGCTTCGTCTGCATTTGAAGCTATATCACTTATATCCCAAGTGTTTCAAGCTAAATCATTTGCTTCGCTTGGATTTGAAGCTAATCCTTCTACATCGCATTGATTTGAAGCTAAATCATGTGATTCTCTAGGATTTGAAGCTAACTAGTTTGTTTCGCCTGCATTTGAAGCTATGTCACATATATCCCACGTGTTTGAATCTCAATCATTTGCTTCGCTCGGATTTGAAGCTAATCCTTCTACATCGCATTGATTTGAAGCTAAATCATGTGTTTTGCATGAATTTGAAGCTAACTCGTTTGTTTCCTCTACAATTGAAGCTATATCACTTATATCGCAAGTATCTAAATCTAAATCATTTGTGTCGCCTGGATTTGAAGTTAAACCTTCTACATAGCATTGATTTAAAGCTTTATAATTTGTTTTGCTTGGAAATAAAGGTAACTCGTTTGTTTCCCCTGCACTTGAAGCATATATCACTTATATCGCAAGTATCTAAAGCTAAATCATTTGTTTCGCATGGATTTGAAGTTAAACCTTCTACATAGCATTGGTTTGAAGCTTAATAATGTGTTTTGTTTGGATTTGAAGCTACCTCGCTTGTTTCCCCTGCATTTGAAGCTGAATCACTTATATCGCAAGTATCTGAAGCTAAATCATTTGTGTCTCATGGATTTGAACCTACACCATCTACATAGCATTGATTTGCAGCTGAATCATGGGTTTCGCATGGATTTGAAGCTAACTCGTTTGTTTCGTCTGCATTTGAAGATATATCACTTAAATCCCAAGTGTTTGAAGATAAATCATTTGTTTCGCATTGATTTCAAGCTAAACCTTCTACATCGCATTGTTTTAATGCTAAATCATGTGTTTCGCTTGGATTGGTAGCTAACTCGTTTGTTTCGTCTGCATTTGAAGCTATATCACATACATTCCAAGCGTTTGAAGCTAAACATTTGTTTCGCATGGATTTGACGCTATATCACTTATATCCCAAGTGTTTGAAGCTAAATCATTTGCTTCGCTTGGATTTGAAGCTAATCCTTCTACATCGCATTGATTTGAAGCTAAATCATGTGATTCTCTAGGATTTGAAGCTAACTAGTTTGTTTCGCCTGCATTTGAAGCTATATCACATATATCCCACGTGTTTGAAGCTCAATCATTTGCTTCGCTCGGATTTGAAGCTAATCCTTCTACATCGCATTGATTTGAAGCTGAATCATGTGATTCGCTTGGATTGGAAGCTAACTCGTTTGTTTCGCCTGCATTTGAAGCTATATCACTTATATCGCAAGTATCTGATGCTAAATCAATTGTATCGCATGGATTTGAAGCTAATCTTACTACTTCGAATTGATTTGAAGCTAAATCATTTGTTTCGCATGGATTTGAAGCTGAACCTTCTACATCGCATTGATTTGCAGCTAAATCATGTGTTTCGCATAGATTTGAAGCTATGTCTTAATAATTCGCATCGATTTGAAGCTAAATGATGTGTATCGCATGGATTTTGAAGCTAACTCGTTTGATTCGTCTGCATTCGAAGCTATATCACTTATATCGCAAGTATCGTATGCTAAATCACTTGTTTCGCATGAATTTGAAGCTAAACCTTCTACAACGCATTGACTTGAAGCTAAGTCATGTGTTTTGCATGGATTTGAAGCTAACTCGTATATTTTCCCTGCACTTGAAGCTATATCACTTATATCGCAAGTATCTGAAGCAAAATCATTTGTGTCGCATGGATTCGAAGCTAAACCTTCTACATAGCATTGATTTGAAGCTTAATCATGTGTTTTGCATGGATTTGTAGCTAACTCGTATATTTTTCCTGCATTTGAAGCTATATCACTCATATCGCAAGTATCTGATGCTAAATCATTTGTTTCGCATGGATTTGAAGCTAAACCTTCTACATCGCATCGATTTGAAGCTAAATCATGTGATTCGCTTGGATTGGAAGCTAACTCGTTTGTTTCGTCTGCATTTGAAGATATATCACTTAATTCCCAAGTGTTTGAACATAAATCATTTGTTTCGCATGGATTTCAAGCTAAACCTTCTACATCGCATTGATTTAATGCTAAATCATGTGTTGCGCTTGGATTGCAAGCTAACTCGTTTGCTTCGTCTGCATTTGAAGCTATATCACTTATATCCCAAGTGTTTCAAGCTAAATCATTTGCTTCGCTTGGATTTGAAGCTAATCCTTCTACATCGCATTGATTTGAAGCTAAATCATGTGATTCTCTAGGATTTGAAGCTAACTAGTTTGTTTCGCCTGCATTTGAAGCTATGTCACATATATCCCACGTGTTTGAATCTCAATCATTTGCTTCGCTCGGATTTGAAGCTAATCCTTCTACATCGCATTGATTTGAAGCTAAATCATGTGTTTTGCATGAATTTGAAGCTAACTCGTTTGTTTCCTCTACAATTGAAGCTATATCACTTATATCGCAAGTATCTAAATCTAAATCATTTGTGTCGCCTGGATTTGAAGTTAAACCTTCTACATAGCATTGATTTAAAGCTTTATAATTTGTTTTGCTTGGAAATAAAGGTAACTCGTTTGTTTCCCCTGCACTTGAAGCATATATCACTTATATCGCAAGTATCTAAAGCTAAATCATTTGTTTCGCATGGATTTGAAGTTAAACCTTCTACATAGCATTGGTTTGAAGCTTAATAATGTGTTTTGTTTGGATTTGAAGCTACCTCGCTTGTTTCCCCTGCATTTGAAGCTGAATCACTTATATCGCAAGTATCTGAAGCTAAATCATTTGTGTCTCATGGATTTGAACCTACACCATCTACATAGCATTGATTTGCAGCTGAATCATGGGTTTCGCATGGATTTGAAGCTAACTCGTTTGTTTCGTCTGCATTTGAAGATATATCACTTAAATCCCAAGAGTTTGAAGATAAATCATTTGTTTCGCATTGATTTCAAGCTAAACCTTCTACATCGCATTGTTTTAATGCTAAATCATGTGTTTCGCTTGGATTGGTAGCTAACTCGTTTGTTTCGTCTGCATTTGAAGCTATATCACATACATTCCAAGCGTTTGAAGCTAAACATTTGTTTCGCATGGATTTGACGCTATATCACTTATATCCCAAGTGTTTGAAGCTAAATCATTTGCTTCGCTTGGATTTGAAGCTAATCCTTCTACATCGCATTGATTTGAAGCTAAATCATGTGATTCTCTAGGATTTGAAGCTAACTAGTTTGTTTCGCCTGCATTTGAAGCTATATCACATATATCCCACGTGTTTGAAGCTCAATCATTTGCTTCGCTCGGATTTGAAGCTAATCCTTCTACATCGCATTGATTTGAAGCTGAATCATGTGATTCGCTTGGATTGGAAGCTAACTCGTTTGTTTCGCCTGCATTTGAAGCTATATCACTTATATCGCAAGTATCTGATGCTAAATCAATTGTATCGCATGGATTTGAAGCTAATCTTACTACTTCGAATTGATTTGAAGCTAAATCATTTGTTTCGCATGGATTTGAAGCTGAACCTTCTACATCGCATTGATTTGCAGCTAAATCATGTGTTTCGCATAGATTTGAAGCTATGTCTTAATAATTCGCATCGATTTGAAGCTAAATGATGTGTATCGCATGGATTTTGAAGCTAACTCGTTTGATTCGTCTGCATTCGAAGCTATATCACTTATATCGCAAGTATCGTATGCTAAATCACTTGTTTCGCATGAATTTGAAGCTAAACCTTCTACAACGCATTGACTTGAAGCTAAGTCATGTGTTTTGCATGGATTTGAAGCTAACTCGTATATTTTCCCTGCACTTGAAGCTATATCACTTATATCGCAAGTATCTGAAGCAAAATCATTTGTGTCGCATGGATTCGAAGCTAAACCTTCTACATAGCATTGATTTGAAGCTTAATCATGTGTTTTGCATGGATTTGTAGCTAACTCGTATATTTTTCCTGCATTTGAAGCTATATCACTCATATCGCAAGTATCTGATGCTAAATCATTTGTTTCGCATGGATTTGAAGCTAAACCTTCTACATCGCATCGATTTGAAGCTAAATCATGTGATTCGCTTGGATTGGAAGCTAACTCGTTTGTTTCGTCTGCATTTGAAGATATATCACTTAATTCCCAAGTGTTTGAACATAAATCATTTGTTTCGCATGGATTTCAAGCTAAACCTTCTACATCGCATTGTTTTAATGCTAAATCATGTGTTTCGCTTGGATTGGAAGCTAACTCGTTTGTTTCGTCTGCATTTGAAGCTGTATCACTTATATCGCAAGTATCTGAAGTTAAATCATTTGTTTCGCATGGATTTGAAGCTAAACCTTCATACATCGCATTGCTTTGAAGCTAAATCATGTGATTCGCTTGAATTTGAAGCTAACCCGGTTGTTTCTTCTGCATTTGAAGCTATACCACTTATATCGCTAGTATCTGAAGCTAAATCATTTGTGTCTCATGGATATGAAGCTAAACCTTCTACATAGCATTGATTTGAAGATAAATCATGTGTTTCGCAAGGATTTGAAGCTAACTCGTTTGTTTCCCCTGCATTTGAAGCTATATCACTTATATCGCAAGTATCTGATGCTAAATCAATTGTATCGCATGGATTTGAAGCTAATCTTACTACTTCGAATTGATTTGAAGCTAAATCAATTGTATCGCATGGATTTGAAGCTAATCTTACTACTTCGAATTGATTTGAAGCTAAGTCATTTGTTTCTCATGGATTTGAAGCTAAACCTTATACATCGCATTGATTTGTAGCTAAATCATGTGTTTCGCTTGGATTTGAAGCTAAACCTTCTACATCGTATCGATTTGAAGCAAAATGATATGTATCGCATGGCTTTTGAAGCTACCCCGTTTGAATCGTCTGCATTTGCAGCTATATCACTTATATCACAAGTATCTGAAGCTAAATCATTTGTGTCTCATGGATTTGAACCTACACCATCTACATAGCATTGATTTGCAGCTGAATCATGGGTTTCGCATGGATTTGAAGCTAACTCGTTTGTTTCGTCTGCATTTGAAGATATATCACTTAAATCCCAAGTGTTTGAAGATAAATCATTTGTTTCGCATTGATTTCAAGCTAAACCTTCTACATCGCATTGTTTTAATGCTAAATCATGTGTTTCGCTTGGATTGGTAGCTAACTCGTTTGTTTCGTCTGCATTTGAAGCTATATCACATACATTCCAAGCGTTTGAAGCTAAACATTTGTTTCGCATGGATTTGACGCTATATCACTTATATCCCAAGTGTTTGAAGCTAAATCATTTGCTTCGCTTGGATTTGAAGCTAATCCTTCTACATCGCATTGATTTGAAGCTAAATCATGTGATTCTCTAGGATTTGAAGCTAACTAGTTTGTTTCGCCTGCATTTGAAGCTATATCACATATATCCCACGTGTTTGAAGCTCAATCATTTGCTTCGCTCGGATTTGAAGCTAATCCTTCTACATCGCATTGATTTGAAGCTGAATCATGTGATTCGCTTGGATTGGAAGCTAACTCGTTTGTTTCGCCTGCATTTGAAGCTATATCACTTATATCGCAAGTATCTGATGCTAAATCAATTGTATCGCATGGATTTGAAGCTAATCTTACTACTTCGAATTGATTTGAAGCTAAATCATTTGTTTCGCATGGATTTGAAGCTGAACCTTCTACATCGCATTGATTTGCAGCTAAATCATGTGTTTCGCATAGATTTGAAGCTATGTCTTAATAATTCGCATCGATTTGAAGCTAAATGATGTGTATCGCATGGATTTTGAAGCTAACTCGTTTGATTCGTCTGCATTCGAAGCTATATCACTTATATCGCAAGTATCGTATGCTAAATCACTTGTTTCGCATGAATTTGAAGCTAAACCTTCTACAACGCATTGACTTGAAGCTAAGTCATGTGTTTTGCATGGATTTGAAGCTAACTCGTATATTTTCCCTGCACTTGAAGCTATATCACTTATATCGCAAGTATCTGAAGCAAAATCATTTGTGTCGCATGGATTCGAAGCTAAACCTTCTACATAGCATTGATTTGAAGCTTAATCATGTGTTTTGCATGGATTTGTAGCTAACTCGTATATTTTTCCTGCATTTGAAGCTATATCACTTATATCGCAAGTATCTGATGCTAAATCATTTGTTTCGCATGGATTTGAAGCTAAACCTTCTACATCGCATCGATTTGAAGCTAAATCATGTGATTCGCTTGGATTGGAAGCTAACTCGTTTGTTTCGTCTGCATTTGAAGATATATCACTTAATTCCCAAGTGTTTGAACATAAATCATTTGTTTCGCATGGATTTCAAGCTAAACCTTCTACATCGCATTGTTTTAATGCTAAATCATGTGTTTCGCTTGGATTGGAAGCTAACTCGTTTGTTTCGTCTGCATTTGAAGCTGTATCACTTATATCGCAAGTATCTGAAGTTAAATCATTTGTTTCGCATGGATTTGAAGCTAAACCTTCATACATCGCATTGCTTTGAAGCTAAATCATGTGATTCGCTTGAATTTGAAGCTAACCCGGTTGTTTCTTCTGCATTTGAAGCTATACCACTTATATCGCTAGTATCTGAAGCTAAATCATTTGTGTCTCATGGATATGAAGCTAAACCTTCTACATAGCATTGATTTGAAGATAAATCATGTGTTTCGCAAGGATTTGAAGCTAACTCGTTTGTTTCCCCTGCATTTGAAGCTATATCACTTATATCGCAAGTATCTGATGCTAAATCAATTGTATCGCATGGATTTGAAGCTAATCTTACTACTTCGAATTGATTTGAAGCTAAGTCATTTGTTTCTCATGGATTTGAAGCTAAACCTTATACATCGCATTGATTTGTAGCTAAATCATGTGTTTCGCTTGGATTTGAAGCTAAACCTTCTACATCGTATCGATTTGAAGCAAAATGATATGTATCGCATGGCTTTTGAAGCTACCCCGTTTGAATCGTCTGCATTTGCAGCTATATCACTTATATCACAAGTGTTTGAAGCTAAATCATTTGTTTCGCATGGATTTGAACCTAAACATCCTACACAGCATTGATTTGCAGCTAAATCATGTGTTTCGCATGGATTTGAAGCTAACTCGTTTGTTTCGCCTGCATTTGAAGCTATATCACATATATCCCAAGTGTTTGAAGCTCAATCATTTGGTTCGCTTGGATTTGAAGCTAATCCTTCTACATCGCATTGATTTGAAGCTAAATCATGTGTTTTGCATGAATTTGAAGCTAACTCGTTTGTTTCCTCTACAATTGAAGCTATATCACTTATATCGCGAGTATCTAAAGCTAAATCATTTGTGTCGCCTGGATTTGAAGTTAAACCTTCTACATAGCATTGATTTGAAGCTTTATAATTTGTTTTGCTTGGAATTAAAGGTAACTCGTTTGTTTCCCCTGCACTTGAAGCATATATCACTTATATCGCAAGTATCTAAAGCTAAATCATTTGTTTCGCATGGATTTGAAGTTAAACCTTCTATATAGCATTGGTTTGAAGCTTAATAATGTGTTTTGCTTGGATATGAAGCTAAATCGTTTGTTTCCCCGTACATTTGTAGCTATATCACTTATATCGGAACATTCTGATGCTAAATCATTTGTGTCGCATCGATTTGAAGCTAAACCTTCCACATATCATTGATTTGAAGCTTAATATTGTGTCTTGCATGGTTTTGAAGCTAACTCGTTTGTTTCCGTCTGCATTTGAAACTATATCACTTATATCCCAAGTGTTTGAAGCTAAATCATTTGTTTCGCATGGATTTGAAGCTAATCCTTCTACATCGCATTGATTTGAAGCTAAATCATGTGTTTCGCTTGGATTTGAAGCTATACCTTCTACATCGCTTTGATTTGAAGCTAAATCATGTGTTTTGCATGGATTTTATGCTAACTCGTTTGTTTCCCCTGCATTTGAAGCTATATCAGTTATATCGCAAGTATCTGATGCTAAATCATTTGTATCGCATGAATTTGAAGCTAAACCTTCTACATCGCATTGATTTGAAGCCAAATCATGTGTTTCACTTGGATTGGAAGCTAACTCGTTTATTTCGTCTGCATTTGAGGCTGTATCAATTATATCGCAAGTATCTAAAGCTATATCATTTGTTTCGCATGGATTTGAAGCTAATCCTTCTACATCGCATTGATTTGCAGCTAAATCATGTGTTTCGCATGGATTTGAAGCTAACTCGTTTGCTTCGTCTGCATTTGAAGCTATATCACTTATATCCCAAGTGGTTGAAGCTAAATCATTTGTGTCTCATGGATTTGAACCTACACCATCTACATAACATTGATTAGCAGCTGAATCATGGGTTTCGCATGGATTTGAAGCTAACTCGATTGTTTCGTCTGCATTTGAAGATATATCACTTAAATCCCAAGTGTTTGAAGATAAATCATTTGTTTCGCATTGATTTCAAGCTAAACCTTCTACATCGCATTGTTTTAATGCTAAATCATGTGATTCGCTTTGATTGGAAGCTAACTCGTTTGTTTCGTCTGCATTTGAAGATATATCACTTAAATCCCAAGAATCTGAAGATAAATCATTTGTTTCGCATGGATTTCAAGCTAAACCTTCCACATCCCATTGATTTGCAGCTAAATCACGTGATTCGCTTGGATTGGAAGCTAACTCGTTTGTTTCGTCTGCATTTGAAGCTGTATCACTTATATCGCAAGTATCTGAAGTTAAATCATTTGTTTCGCATGGATTTGAAGCTAAACCTTCATACATCGCATTGCTTTGAAGCTAAATCATGTGATTCGCTTGAATTTGAAGCTAACCCGGTTGTTTCGTCTGCATTTGAAGCTATACCACTTATATCGCTAGTATCTGAAGCTAAATCATTTGTGTCTCATGGATATGAAGCTAAACCTTCTACATAGCATTGATTTGAAGCTAAATCATGTGTTTCGCAAGGATTTGAAGCTAACTCGTTTGTTTCCCCTGCATTTGAAGCTATATCACTTATATCGCAAGTATCTGATGCTAAATCAATTGTATCGCATGGATTTGAAGCTAATCTTACTACTTCGAATTGATTTGAAGCTAAATCATTTGTTTCGCATGGATTTGAAGCTGAACCTTCTACATCGCATTGATTTGCAGCTATATCATGTGTTTCGCATAGATTTGAAGCTATGTCTTAATAATTCGCATCGATTTTGAAGCTAACTCGTTTGATTCGTCTGCATTCGAAGCTATATCACATATATCGCAAGTATCGTATGCTAAATCACTTGTTTCGCATGAATTTGAAGCTAAACCTTCTACATTGCATTGACTTGAAGCTAAATCATGTGTTTTGCATGGATTTGAAGCTAACTCGTATGTTTTCCCTGCACTTGAAGCTATATCACTTATATCGCAAGTATCTGATGCTAAATCATTTGTTTCGCATGGATTTGAAGCTAAACCTTCTACATCGCATCGATTTGAAGCTAAATCATGTGATTCGCTTGGATTGGAAGCTAACTCGTTTGTTTCGTCTGCATTTGAAGATATATCACTTAATTCCCAAGTGTTTGAAGATAAATCATTTGTTTCGCATGGATTTCAAGCTAAACCTTCTACATCGCATTGTTTTAATGCTAAATCATGTGTTTCGCTTGGATTGGAAGCTAACTCGTTTGTTTCGTCTGCATTTGAAGCTGTATCACTTATATCGCAAGTATCTGAAGTTAAATCATTTGTTTCGCATGGATTTGAAGCTAAACCTTCATACATCGCATTGCTTTGAAGCTAAATCATGTGATTCGCTTGAATTTGAAGCTAACCCGGTTGTTTCGTCTGCATTTGAAGCTATACCACTTATATCGCTAGTATCTGAAGCTAAATCATTTGTGTCTCATGGATATGAAGCTAAACCTTCTACATAGCATTGATTTGAAGCTAAATCATGTGTTTCGCAAGGATTTGAAGCTAACTCGTTTGTTTCCCCTGCATTTGAAGCTATGTCACTTATATCGCAAGTATCTGATGCTAAATCAATTGTATCGCATGGATTTGAAGCTAATCTTACTACTTCGAATTGATTTGAAGCTAAATCATTTGTTTCTCATGGATTTGAAGCTAAACTTTATACATCGCATTGATTTGAAGCTAAACCTTCTACATCGTATCGATTTGAAGCAAAATGATATGTATCGCATGGCTTTTGAAGCTACCCCGTTTGAATCGTCTGCATTTGCAGCTATATCACTTATATCACAAGTGTTTGAAGCTAAATCATTTGTTTCGCATGGATTTGAACCTAAACAGCCTACACAGCATTGATTTGCAGCTAAATCATGTGTTTCGCATGGATTTGAAGCTAACTCGTTTGTTTCTTCTGCATTTGAAGCTATATCACTTATATCCCAAGTGTTTGAAGCTAAATCATTTGTTTCGCATGGATTTGAACCTAAACAGCCTACACAGCATTGATTTGCAGCTAAATCATGTGTTTCGCATGGATTTGAAGCTAACTCGTTTGTTTCTTCTGCATTTGAAGCTATATCACTTATATCCCAAGTGTTTGAAGCTAAATCATTTGCTTCGCTTGGATTTGAAGCTAATCCTTCTACATCGCATTGATTTGAAGCTAAATCATGTGATTCTCTAGGATTTGAAGCTAACTAGTTTGTTTCGCCTGCATTTGAAGCTATATCACATATATCCCACGTGTTTGAAGCTCAATCATTTGCTTCGCTCGGATTTGAAGCTAATCCTTCTACATCGCATTGATTTGAAGCTAAATCATGTGATTCGCTTGGATTGGAAGCTAACTCGTTTGTTTCGCCTGCATTTGAAGCTATATCACATATATCCCACGTGTTTGAAGCTCAATCATTTGCTTCGCTTGGATTTGAAGCTAATCCTTCTACATCGCATTGATTTGAAGCTAAATCATGTGTTTTGCATGAATTTGAAGCTAACTCGTTTGTTTCCTCTACAATTGAAGCTATATCACTTATATCGCAAGTATCTAAATCTAAATCATTTGTGTCGCCTGGATTTGAAGTTAAACCTTCTACATAGCATTGATTTAAAGCTTTATAATTTGTTTTGCTTGGAAATAAAGGTAACTCGTTTGTTTCCCCTGCACTTGAAGCATATATCACTTATATCGCAAGTATCTAAAGCTAAATCATTTGTTTCGCATGGATTTGAAGTTAAACCTTCTACATAGCATTGGTTTGAAGCTTAATAATGTGTTTTGTTTGGATTTGAAGCTACCTCGCTTGTTTTCCCAGCATTTGAAGCTGAATCACTTATATCGCAAGTATCTGAAGCTAAATCATTTGTGTCTCATGGATTTGAACCTACACCATCTACATAGCATTGATTTGCAGCTGAATCATGGGTTTCGCATGGATTTGAAGCTAACTCGTTTGTTTCGTCTGCATTTGAAGATATATCACTTAAATCCCAAGTGTTTGAAGATAAATCATTCGTTTCGCATTGATTTCAAGCTAAACCTTCTACATATCATTGTTTTAATGCTAAATCATGTGTTTCGCTTGGATTGGTAGCTAACTCGTTTGTTTCGTCTGCATTTGAAGCTATATCACGTACATTCCAAGCGTTTGAAGCTAAACATTTGTTTCGCATGGATTTGAAGCTAAACCTTCATACATCGCATTGCTTTGAAGCCAAATCATGTGATTCGCTTGGATTTAAAGCTAACTCGTTTGTTTCGTCTGCATTTGAAGGTATATCACTTCTATCCCAAGAATCTGAAGATAAATCATTTGTTTCGCATGGATTTCAAGCTAAACCTTCTACATCCCATTGATTTGCAGCTAAATCACGTGATTCGCTTGGATTGGAAGCTAACTCGTTTGTTTCGTCTGCATTTGAAGATCTATCACTTAAATCCCAATTGTTTGAAGATAAAACATTTGTTCCGCATGGATTTCAAGCTAAATCTTCTACATCGCATTGATTTAATGCTAAATCATGTGTTGCGCTTGGATTGGAAGCTAACTCGTTTGTTTCGTCTGCATTTGAAGCTGTATCACTTATATCGCAAGTATCTGAAGTTAAATCATTTGTTTCGCATGGATTTGAAGCTAAACCTTCATACATCGCATTGCTTTGAAGCTAAATCATGTGATTCGCTTGAATTTGAAGCTAACCCGGTTGTTTCTTCTGCATTTGAAGCTATACCACTTATATCGCTAGTATCTGAAGCTAAATCATTTGTGTCTCATGGATATGAAGCTAAACCTTCTACATAGCATTGATTTGAAGCTAAATCATGTGTTTCGCAAGGATTTGAAGCTAACTCGTTTGTTTCCCCTGCATTTGAAGCTATATCACTTATATCGCAAGTATCTGATGCTAAATCAATTGTATCGCATGGATTTGAAGCTAATCTTACTACTTCGAATTGATTTGAAGCTAAATCATTTGTTTCTCATGGATTTGAAGCTAAACCTTATACATCGCATTGATTTGTAGCTAAATCATGTGTTTCGCTTGGATTTGAAGCTAAACCTTCTACATCGTATCGATTTGAAGCAAAATGATATGTATCGCATGGCTTTTGAAGCTACCCCGTTTGAATCGTCTGCATTTGCAGCTATATCACTTATATCACAAGTGTTTGAAGCTAAATCATTTGTTTGGCATGGATTTGAACCTAAACAGCCTACACAGCATTGATTTGCAGCTAAATCATGTGTTTCGCATGGATTTGAAGCTAACTCGTTTGTTTCGCCTGCATTTGAAGCTATATCACATATATCCCAAGTGTTTGAAGCTCAATCATTTGGTTCGCTTGGATTTGAAGCTAATCCTTCTACATCGCATTGATTTGAAGCTAAATCATGTGTTTTGCATGAATTTGAAGCTAACTCGTTTGTTTCCTCTACAATTGAAGCTATATCACTTATATCGCGAGTATCTAAAGCTAAATCATTTGTGTCGCCTGGATTTGAAGTTAAACCTTCTACATAGCATTGATTTGAAGCTTTATAATTTGTTTTGCTTGGAATTAAAGGTAACTCGTTTGTTTCCCCTGCACTTGAAGCATATATCACTTATATCGCAAGTATCTAAAGCTAAATCATTTGTTTCGCATGGATTTGAAGTTAAACCTTCTATATAGCATTGGTTTGAAGCTTAACAATGTGTTTTGCTTGGATATGAAGCTAAATCGTTTGTTTCCCCGTACATTTGTAGCTATATCACTTATATCGGAACATTCTGATGCTAAATCATTTGTGTCGCATCGATTTGAAGCTAAACCTTCCACATATCATTGATTTGAAGCTTAATAATGTGTCTTGCATGGATTTGAAGCTAACTCGTTTGTTTCCGTCTGCATTTGAAACTATATCACTTATATCCCAAGTGTTTGAAGCTATATCATTTGTTTCGCATGGATTTGAAGCTAATCCTTCTACATAGTATTGATTTAAAGCTAAATCATGCGTTTCGCTTGGATATGAAGCTATATCGTTTGTTTCCGTCTGCATTTGAAGCTATCTCACTTGTATCGCAAGTATCTGAAGCTAAATCATTTGTGTCGCAAGAATTTGAATCTAATTTTTCTACATAGCATTGATTTGAAGCTTAATCATGTGTTTCGCATGGATTAGAAGCTAACTCGTTAGTTTCGTCTGCATTTAAAGCTATATCACTTATATCGCTAGTATCTGAAGCTAAATCATTTTTTTCGCATGGATTTGAGCTAAACTTTCTACATCGCATTGATTTGAAGCTAAATCATGTGATTCGCTTGGATTGGAAGCTAACTTGTTTATTTCGTCTGCATTTGAAGCTGTATCACTTATATCGCAAGTATCTGAAGCTAAATCATTTGTGTCTCATGGACTTGTACCTAAACAGTCTACACAGCATTGATTTGCAGCTAAATCATGTGTTTCGCATGGATTTGAAGCTAACTCGTTTGTTTCTTCTGCATTTGAAGCTATATCACATATATCCCAAGTGTTTGAAGCTCAATCATTTGGTTCGCTTGGATTTGTAGCTAATCCTTCTACATCGCATTGATTTGAAGCTAAATCATGTGTTTTGCATGAATTTGAAGCTAACTCGTTTGTTTCCTCTACAATTGAAGCTATATCACTTATATCGCAAGTATCTGAAGCTAAATCATTTGTTTCGCATGGATTTGAATCGAAACCTTCTACATCGTATCGATGTGAAGCTAAATGATATGTATCGCATGGATTTTGAAGCTATCCCGTTTGATTCGTCTGCATTTGCAGCTATATCACTTATATCACAAGTGTTTGAAACTAAATCATTTGTTTCGCATGGATTTGAATCTAAACCTTCTACATCGCATTGATTTGAAGCTAAATCATGTGTTTCGCTTGGATTTGAAGCTATACCTTCTACATCGCTTTGATTTGAAGCTAAATCATGTGTTTTGCATGGTTTTTATGCTAACTCGTTTGTTTCCCCTGCATTTGAAGCTATATCAGTTATATCGCAAGTATCTGATGCTAAATCATTTGTATCGCATGAATTTGAAGCTAAACCTTCTACATCGCATTGATTTGAAGCCAAATCATGTGTTTCGCTTGGATTGGAAGCTAACTCGTTTATTTCGTCTGCATTTGAGGCTGTATCAATTATATCGCAAGTATCTAAAGCTATATCATTTGTTTCGCATGGATTTGAAGCTAATCCTTCTACATCGCATTGATTTGCAGCTAAATCATGTGTTTCGCATGGATTTGTAGCTATCTCGTTAGTTTTGTCTGCATTTGAAGCTATATCACTTATATACCAAGTGTTTGAAGCTAACCTTCTACTTCGCATGGATTTAAAGCGAAATGATGTGTTTCGCATGGATTTGAAGCTAACTCGTTAGTTTCGTCTGCATTTGAAGCTGTATCACTTATATCGCAAATATCTGATGCTAAACCATTTGTGTCGCAAGGATTTGAAGCTAAACCTTCCACATAGCATTGATTTGAAGCTTAATCATGTGTTTCGTATGGATTTGAAGCTAAATCGTTTGTTTCGTCTGCCTTTGAAGCTATATCACATATATCCCAAGTGTTTCAAGCTCAATCATTTGCTTCGCATGGATTTGGAGCTAATCCTTCTACATCGCATTGATTTGAAACTAAATCATGTGTTTTGCATGGATTTGGAGCTAACTCGGTTGTTTCGTCTGCATTTGTAGCTATACCACTTAAATCGCTAGCATCTGAAGCTAAAACATTTGTGTCTCATGGATTTGAAGCTAAACCTTCTACTTCGAATTGATTTGAAGCTAAATCATGTGTTTCGCATAGATTTGAAGCTAACTCGTATGTTTCGCATGCTGTTGAAGCTATATCATCTATAACCCAAGAGTTTGAAGCTCACTCATTTGCTTCGCATGGATTTGAAGCTAATCCTGCTACATCGCATTGATTTGAAGCTACATCATGTGTTTCGAATGGATTGGAAGCTAAATCGTTTGTTTCGCCTGCATTTGAAGATATATCACTTATATCCCAAGTGCTTGAAAATAAATCATTTGTTTCGCTTGGATTTCAAGCTAAACCTTCTGCATCGCATTGATTTAATGCTAAATCATGTGTTTCGCTGGATTGGAAGCTAACTCGTTTATTTCGTCTGCATTTGAAGCTGTATCACTTATATCGCAAGTATCTGAAGATAAATCATTTGTGTCTCATGGATTTGAAGCTAAACTTTCTACATCGCATTGATTTGAAGCTAAATCATGTAATTCGCTTGGATTGGAAGCTAAATCGTTTGTTTCGTCTGCATTTGAAGATATATCACTTATATCCCAAGTGTTTTAAAATAAATCATTTGTTTCGCATGGATTTCAAGCTAAACCATCTACATCGCATTGATTTAATGCTAAATCATGTGTTTCGCTTGGATTGGAAGCTAACTCGTTAATTCCGTCTGCATTTGAAGCTGTATCACTTATATCGCAAGTATCTGAAGCTAAATCATTTGTGTCTCATGGATTTTAAGCTAATTCTTCTACGTAGCATTAATTTGAAGCTAAGTCATGTGTTTCGCACGGATTTGGAGCTAACTCGTTTATTTTGTCTGCATTTGTAGCTGTATCACTTATATCGCAAGTATCTGAAGCTCAATCATTTGCTTCGCATGGATTTGAAGCTAATCCTTCTACATAGCATTGACTTGCAGCTAAATCATGTGTTTCGCTTGGATTTGGAGCTAACTCGTTAGTTTCGTCTGCATTTGAAGCTATATCGCTTATATCGCTAGTATCTGAAGCTAAACCATTTGTGTCGCAAGGATTTGAAGCTAAACCTTCCACATAGAATTGCTTTGCAGCAAAATCATGAGTTTCGCATGGATTTCAAGCTAACTCGTTTGTTTCGTCTGCCTTTGAAGCTATATCACATATATCCCAAGTGTTTGAAGCTCAATCATTTGCTTCGCATGGATTTGAAGCTAATCCTTCTACATCGCAATTATTTGAATCTAAAGCTTGTGTCTCGCATGGATTTGAAGCTAACTCGTTAAGTTTCATCTGCATTTGAAGCTATAACACTTATATCGCTAGTATCTGAAGCTAAATAATTTTGTTTCGCATGGATTTGAAGCTAAACTTTCTACATCGCATTGATTTGAGCTAAATCATGTAATTAGCTTGGATTGGAAGCTAATCGTTTGTTTCGTCTGCATTTGAAGCTATATCACATGTATCCCAAGTGTCTGAAGCTCAATCATTTGCTTCGCATGATTTGAAGCTAATCCTTCTACATCGCATTGATTTGAAGCTAAATCATGTGTTTCGCATGGATTTGAAGCTAACTCGTTAGTTTCGTCTGCATTTGAAGCTATAACACTTATATCGCTAGTATCTGAAGCTAAATAATTTGTTTCGCATGGATTTGAAGCTAAACTTTCTACATCGCATTGATTTGAAGCTAAATCATGTGTTTCGCTTGGATTGGAAGCTAACTCGTTTATTTCGTCTGCATTTGAAGCTATATCACATGTATCCCAAGTGTTTGAAGCTAAATCATTTGCTTCGCATGGATTTGAAGCTAACCCTTCTACATCGCATTAATTTGAAGCTAAATCATGTGTTTCGCATGGATTTGGAGCTATCTCGTTAGTTTCGTCTGTATTTGAAGCTATATCACTTATATACCAAGTGTTTGAAGCTAAACCTTCTACCTCGCATGGATTTAAAGCTAAATGATGTGTATCGCATGGATTTTGAAGCTAACTCGTTTGCTTCGTCTGCATTTGAAGCTACATCACATATATACCAAGTGTTTGAAGCAAAATCATTTGTGTCTCATGGATTTGGAGCAAAACCTTCCACATAGAATTGCTTTGCAGCAAAATCATGAGTTTCGCATGGATTTCAAGCTAACTCGTTTGTTTCGTCTGCCTTTGAAGCTATATCACATATATCCCAAGTGTTTCAAGCTCAATCATTTGCTTCGCATGGATTTGAAGCTAATCCTTCTGCATCGCATTGATTTGAAACTAAATCATGTGTTTCGCATGGATTTGGAGCTAACTCGGTTGTTTCGTCTGCATTTGTAGCTATACCACTTAAATCGCTAGTATCTGAAGCTAAAACATTTGTGTCTCATGGATTTGAAGCTAAACCTTCTACTTCGAATTGATTTGAAGCTAAATCATGTGTTTCGCATGGATTGGAAGCTAAATCGTTTGTTTCGCCTGCATTTGAAGATATATCACTTATATCCCAAGTGCTTGAAAATAAATCATTTGTTTCGCATGGATTTCAAGCTAAACCATCTACATCGCATTGATTTAATGCTAAATCATGTGTTTCGCTTGGATTGGAAGCTAACTCGTTAATTCCGACTGCATTTGAAGCTGTATCACTTATATCGCAAGTATCTGAAGCTAAATCATTTGTGTCTCATGGATTTTAAGCTAATTCTTCTACGTAGCATTCATTTGCAGCTAAATCATGTGTTTCGCACGGATTTGGAGCTAACTCGATTATTTTGTCTGCATTTGTAGCTGTATCACTTATATCGCATGTATCTGAAGCTCAATCATTTGCTTCGCATGGATTTGAAGCTAATCCTTCTACATAGCATTGACTTGCAGCTAAATCATGTGTTTCGCTTGGATTTCGAGCTAACTCGTTAGTTTCGTCTGCATTTGAAGCTATATCACTTATATCGCTAGTATCTGAAGCTAAATCATGTGTTTCGCATAGATTTGATGCAAAGCCTTAATAATTCGCATGGATTTGAAGCTAACTCGTTAGTTTCGTCTGCATTCGAAGCTGTATCACTTATATCGCAAATATCTGAAGCTAAACCATTTGTGTCGCAAGGATTCGAAGCTAAACCTTCCACATAGCATTGATTTGAAGCTTAATCATGTGTTTCGCATGGATTTGAAGCTGTCTCGTTAGTTTCGTCTGCATTTGAAGCTATAACACTTATATTGCAAGTATCTGAAGCTAAATCATTTGTGTCCCAAGGATTTGAAGCTAAACCTTCTACATAGCATTGATTTGAAGCTTAATCATGTGTTTCTCATGGATTTGAAGCTGTCTCGTTAGTTTCGTCTGCATTCGAAGCTATAACACTTATATCGCTAGTATCTGAAGCTAAATAATTTGTTTCGCATGGATTTGAAGCTAAACTTTCTACATCGCATTGATTTGAAGCTAAATCATGTAATTCGCTTGAATTGGAAGCTAAATCGTTTGTTTCGTCTGCATTTGAAGATATATCACTTATATCCCAAGTGTTTGAAGATAAATCATTTGTTTCGCGTGGATTTCAAGCTAAACCTTCTACATCGCATTGATTTACTGCTAAATCATGTGTTTCGCTTGGATTGGAAGCTAACTCGTTTATTTCGTCTGCATTTGAAGCTATATCACATGTATCCCAAGTGTTTGAAGCTTAATCATTTGCTTCGCATGGATTTGAAGCTAAACTTTCTACATCGCATTGATTTGAAGCTAAATCATGTAATTCGCTTGGATTGGAAGCTAAATCGTTTGTTTAGTCTGCATTTGAAGATATATCACTTATATCCCAAGTGTTTTAAGATAAATCATTTGTTTCGCATGGATTTCAAGCTAAACCATCTACATCGCATTGATTTAATGCTAAATCATGTGTTTCGCTTGGATTGGAAGGTAACTCGTTAATTTCGTCTGCATTTGAAGCTGTATCACTTATATCGCAAGTATCTGAAGCTAAATCATTTGTGTCTCATGGATTTTAAGCTAATCCTTCTACATAGCATTGATTTGCAGCTAAATCGTGTGTTTCGCATGGATTTGAAGCTAACTCGTTTGATTCGTCTTCATTTGAAGCTATATGACATGTATCCCAAGTGTTTGAAGCTCAATCATTTGCTTCGCATGGATTTAAAGCTAATCCTTCTACATCGCATTGATTTGAAGCTAAATCATGTGTTTCGCATGGATTTGGAGCTAACTCGTTTATTTCGTCTGCATTTGTAGCTGTATCACTTATATCGCAAGTATCTGAAGCTAAATCATTTGTGTCTCATGGATTTGAAGCTAAATCATGTGATTCGCTTGGATTTGAAGCTAACTCGGTTGTTTCGTCTGCATTTGTAGCTATACCACTTATATCGCTAGTATCTGAAGCTAATACATTTGTGTCTCATGGATTTGAAGCTAAACCTTCTACTTCGAATTGATTTGAAGCTAAATCATGTGTTTCGCATGGATTTGAAGCTAAGCCTTAATAATTCGCATGGATTTGAAGCTAATTCGATAGTTTCGTCTGCATTTGAAGCTGTGTCACTTATATCGCTAGTATCTGAAGCTAAATCATTTGTTTCGCATGGATTTGAAGCTAAACCTTCTACATCGCATTGATTTGCAGCTAAATCATGTGTTTCGCATAGATTTGAAGCTAAGCCTTAATAATTCGCATGGATTTGAAGCTAACTCGTTTATTTCGTCTGCATTTGTAGCTGTATCACTTATATCGCAAGTATCTGAAGCTAAATCATTTGTGTCCCAAGGATTTGAAGCTAAACCTTCTACATAGCATTGATTTGAAGCTTAATCATGTGTTTCTCATGGATTTGAAGCTGACTCGTTAGTTTCGTCTGCATTCGAAGCTATAACACTTATATCGCTAGTATCTGAAGCTAAATAATTTGTTTCGCATGGATTTGAAGCTAATCCTTCTACATCGCATTGATTTGAAACTAAATCATGTGTTTCGCATGGATTTGGAGCTAACTCGGTTGTTTCGTCTGCATTTGTAGCTATACCACTTAAATCGCTAGTATCTGAAGCTAAAACATTTGTGTCTCATGGATTTGAAGCTAAACCTTCTACATCGCATTGATTTGAAGCTAAATCATTTGTGTCGCAAGGATTTGAAGCTAAACCTTCTACATAGCATTGATTTGAAGCTTAATCATTTGCTTCGCATCGATTGGAAGCAAAACCTTCTACATCGCATTGATTTGAAGCTAAATCATTTGTGTCGCAAGGATTTGAAGCTAAACCTTCTACATAGCATTGATTTGAAGCTTAATCATGTGTTTCGCATGCATTTGAAGCTAACTCGTTAGTTTCGTCTGCATTTGAAGCTATAACACTTATATCGCTAGTATCTTTAGCTTAATAATTTGTCTCGCATGGATTTGAAGCTAATCTTTCTACACCGCATGGATTTGAAGCTAAATCATGTGATTCGCTTGGATTTGAAGCTAACACGGTTGTTTCGTCTGCATTTGAAGCTATATCACTTATATCCCAAGTGGTTGAAGCTAAATCATTTGTTTCCCATGGATTTGAATCTAAACCTTCTACATCGCATTGATTTGAAGCTAAATCATATGATTCGTTTGGATTTGAAGCTAACTTGTTTGTTTCGCCTGCATTTGAAGCTATATCACATATATCCCACGTGTTTGAAGCTCAAACATTTGCTTCGCTTGGATTTGAATCTAATCCTTCTACATCGCATTGATTTGAAGCTAAATCATGTGATTCGCTTGGATTGGAAGCTAACTTGTTTATTTCGTCTGCATTTGAAGCTGTATCACGTATATCGCAAGTATCTGAAGCTAAATCATTTGTCTCGCATGGATTTGAAGCTAACTCGGTTGTTTCGTCTGCATTTGAAGCTATATCACATGTATCCCAAGTGTTTGAAGCTCAATCATTTGGTTCGCTTGGATTTGAAGCTAATCCTGCTACATCGCATTGATTTGAAGCTAAATCATGTGTTTCGCATGGATTTGAAGCTAACTCGTTTGATTCCCCTACATTTGAAGCTATATCACTTATATCCTATGTGTTTGAAGCTAAATCATGTGTTTCGCTTGGATTTGAAGCTATACCTTCTACATCGCTTTGATTTGAAGCTAAATCATGTGTTTTGCATGGATTTGATGCTAACTCGTTTGTTTCCCGTGCATTTGAATCTATTTCAGTTATATCGCAAGTATCTGATGCTAAATCATGTGTTTCGCTTGGATTTGAAGCTAAACCTTCTACATCGCATTGACTTGAAGCTAAATCATGTGATTCTCTAGGATTTGAAGCTAACTAGTTTGTTTCGCCTGCATTTGAAGCTATATCACATATATCCCACGTGTTTGAAGCTCAATCATTTGCTTCGCTTGGATTTGAAGCTAATCCTTCTACATCGCATTGATTTGAAGCTAAATCATGTGATTCGCTTGGATTGGAAGCTAACTCGTTTGTTTCGCCTACATTTGAAGCTATATCACATATATCCCACGTGTTTGAAGCTCAATCATTTGCTTCGCTTGGATTTGAAGCTAATCCTTCTACATCGCATTGATTTGAAGCTAAATCATGTTGATTCGCTTGGATTGGAAGCTAACTTGTTTATTTCGTCTACATTTGCAGCTGTATCACTTATATCGCAAGTATCTGAAGCTAAATCATTTGTGTCTCATGGATTTGAACCTAAACAGTCTACACAGCATTGATTTGCAGCTAAATCATGTGTTTCGCATGGATTTGAAGCTAACTCGTTTGATTCTTCTGCATTTGAAGCTATATCACATATATCCCAAGTGTTTGAAGCTCAATCATTTGGTTCGCTTGGATTTGTAGCTAATCCTTCTACATCACATTGATTTGAAGCTAAATCATGTGTTTTGCATGAATTTGAAGCTAACTCGTTTGTTTCCTCTACAATTGAAGCTATATCACTTATATCGCAAGTATCTGAAGCTAAATCATGTGTTTTGCATGGATTTGATGCTAACTTGTTTGTTTCCCCTGCTTTTGAAGCTATGTCGTTTATATCGCAAATATCTGATGCTAAATCATTTGTTTCGCATGGATTTGAAGCTATACCTTCTACATCGCATTGATTTGAAGCCAAATCATGTGTTTTGCATGGATTTTATTCTAACTCGTTTGTTTCCCCTGCATTTGAAGCTATATCAGTTATATCGCAAGTATCTGATGCTAAATCATTTGTTTCGCATGGATTTGAAGCTAAACCTTCTACATCGCATTGATTTGCAGCTAAATCATGTGTTTCGCATGGATTTGAATCTAACTCGGTCGTTTCGCCTGCATTTGATGCTATATCACTTATATCGCAAGCGTTTGAAGCTAAATCATTTGTTTCGCATGGATTTGAAGCTAAACCTTCTACATCATATCGATTTAAAGCTAAATGATATGTATCGCATGGATTTTGAAGCTATCCCATTTGATTCGTCTGCATTTGCAGCTATATCACTTATATCACAAGTGTTTGAAGCTAAATCATTTGTTTCGCTTGGATTTGAAGCTAAACCTTCTACATCGCATTGATTTGAAGATAAATTATGTGTTTCGCATGGATTTGAAGGTAACTTGTTTGTTGCGCATGCATTTGAAGCTATATCATTTATATTGCAAGTATTCGAAGCCAAATCATTTGTGTCGCACGGATTTGAAGGTAAACGTTCTACATCGTATTGATTTGATGATAAATCATGTGTATCGCATGGATTTTGAAGCTAACTCGTTTGATTCGCCTGCATTTGAAGCTATAACACTTATATCTCAAGTATCTGAATCTAAAACATATGTTTCGCATGGATTTGAAACTAAACCTTCTACATAGCAATCATTTGAAGCTAAATCATGTCTTTCGCTTGGATTTGAAGCGAAACATTCTACATAGCATTGATTTGAAGCTTGAATGGTTTCTCATGGATTTGAAGCTAAATCTTCTACATCGCATTGATTTGAAGCTAAATCATGTGTTTCGCTTGGATTTGAAGCTAATCCTCCTACATCGCATTGATTTGCAGCTAAATCATGTGTTTCGCATGGATTTGAAGCTAACTCGTTTGCTTCGTCTGCATTTGAAGCTATATCACTTATATCCCAAGTGGTTGAAGCTAAATCATTTGTTTCCCATGGATTTGAATCTAAACCTTCTACATCGCATTGATTTGAAGCTAAATCGTGTGATTCGTTTGGATTTGAAGCTAACTCGTTTGTTTCGCCTGCATTTGAAGCTATATCACATATATCCCACGTGTTTGAAGCTCAAACATTTGCTTCGCTTGGATTTGAAGCTAATCCTTCTACATCGCATTGATTTGAAGTTTAATCATGTGATTCGCTTGGATTGGAAGCTAACTTGTTTATTTCGTCTGCATTTGAAGCTGTATCACTTATATCGCAAGTATCTGAAGCTAAATCATTTGTGTCGCCTGGATTTGAAGTTAAACCTTCTACATAGCATTGATTTGAAGCTACATCATGTGATTCTCTAGGATCTGAAGCTAACTCGTTTGTTTCGTCTGCATTTGAAGCTATATCACATATATCCCAAGTGTTTGAAGCTCAATCATTTGGTTCGCTTGGATTTGAAGCTAATCCTTCTACATCGCGTTGATTTGAAGCTAAATCATGTGTTTTGCATGAATTTGAAGCTAACTCGTTTGTTTCCTCTACAATTGAAGTTATATCACTTATATCGCAAGTATCTAAAGCTAAATCATTTGTGTCGCCTGGATTTGAAGTTAAACCTTCTACATAGCATTGATTTGAAGCTTAATAATGTGTTTTGCTTGGAATTAAAGCTAACTCGTTTGTTTCCCCTGCATTTGAAGCGTATATCACTTATATCGCAAGTATCTAAAGCTAAATCATTTGTTTCCCATGGATTTGAAGCTAAACCTTCTACATAGCATTGGTTTGAAGTTAAATCATGTGTTTCGCTTGGATTTGAAGCTTATCCTTCTACATCGCATTGATTTGAAGATAAATCATGTGTTTTGCTTGGATTTCATGCTAACTCGTCCGTTTCGCCTGCATTTGATGCTATATCACTTATATCGCAAGTATCTGAAGCTAAATCATTTGATTCGCATGGATTTGAAGCTAAACCTTCTACATCGTATTGATTTGAAGCTAACTCATTTGTTTCGCATGGATTTGAAGCTAAACATTCTACATGGCATGGATTTGAAGCTAAGCCTTCTATTTCCCATGGATTTAAAGGTAATGATGTGTATCGCATGCATATTGAAGCTAACTCGTTTGATTCGTCTGCATTTGAAGCTATATCACTTATACCCCAAGTGTTAGATGCTAAATCATTTGTTTCTCATGGATTTGAAGCTAAACCTTATACATCGCATTGATTTGAAGCTAAATCATGTGTGTCGCCTGGATTTGAAGTTAAACCTTCTACATAGCATTGATTTGAAGCTTAATAATGTGTTTTGCTTGGAATTAAAGCTAACTCGTTTGTTTCCCCTGCATTTGAAGCGTATATCACTTATATCGCAAGTATCTAAAGCTAAATCATTTGTTTCCCATGGATTTGAAGCTAAACCTTCTACATAGCATTGGTTTGAAGTTAAATCATGTGTTTCGCTTGGATTTGAAGCTTATCCTTCTACATCGCATTGATTTGAAGATAAATCATGTGTTTTGCTTGGATTTCATGCTAACTCGTCCGTTTCGCCTGCATTTGATGCTATATCACTTATATCGCAAGTATCTGAAGCTAAATCATTTGATTCGCATGAATTTGAAGCTAAACCTTCTACATCGTATTGATTTGAAGCTAACTCATTTGTTTCGCATGGATTTGAAGCTAAACATTCTACATGGCATGGATTTGAAGCTAAGCCTTCTATTTCCCATGGATTTAAAGGTAATGATGTGTATCGCATGCATATTGAAGCTAACTCGTTTGATTCGTCTGCATTTGAAGCTATATCACTTATACCCCAAGTGTTAGATGCTAAATCATTTGTTTCTCATGGATTTGAAGCTAAACCTTATACATCGCATTGATTTGAAGCTAAATCATGTGTTTCGCTTGGATTTGAAGCTAAACCTTCTACATCGTAAAGGTTTGAAGCAAACTGATATGTATCGCATGGCTTTTGAAGCTACCCCGTTTGAATCGTCTGCATTTGCAGCTATATCACTTATATCACAAGTGTTTGAAGCTAAATCATTTGTTTCGCATGGATTTGAAGCTAAACCTTCTATATCGCATTCATTTGAAGCGAAATCATTTGTTTCGCATGGATTTGAAGCTAAACCTTCTATATCGCATTCATTTGAAGCTAAATCATGTGATTCGCTTGGATTTGTAGCTATACCTTCTACATCGCTTTGATTTGTTAGCTAAATCATGTGTTTCGCATGGATTTGATGCTAACTCGTCCGTTTCGCCTGCATTTGATGCTATATCACTTATATCGCAAGTATCTAAAGCTAAATCATTTGTGTCGCCTGGATTTGAAGTTAAACCTTCTACATAGCATTGATTTGAAGCTTAATAATGTGTTTTGCTTGGAATTAAAGCTAACTCGTTTGTTTCCCCTGCATTTGAAGCTTATATCACTTATATCGCAAGTATCTAAAGCTAAATCATTTGTTTCCCATGGATTTGAAGCTAAACCTTCTACATAGCATTGGTTTGAAGTTAAATCATGTGTTTCGCTTGGATTTGAAGCTTATCCTTCTACATCGCATTGATTTGAAGATAAATCATGTGTTTTGCTTGGATTTCATGCTAACTCGTCCGTTTCGCCTGCATTTGATGCTATATCACTTATATCGCAAGTATCTGAAGCTAAATCATTTGATTCGCATGGATTTGAAGCTAAACCTTCTACATCGTATTGATTTGAAGCTAACTCATTTGTTTCGCATGGATTTGAAGCTAAACATTCTACATGGCATGGATTTGAAGCTAAGCCTTCTATTTCCCATGGATTTAAAGGTAATGATGTGTATCGCATGCATATTGAAGCTAACTCGTTTGATTCGTCTGCATTTGAAGCTATATCACTTATACCCCAAGTGTTAGATGCTAAATCATTTGTTTCTCATGGATTTGAAGCTAAACCTTATACATCGCATTGATTTGAAGCTAAATCATGTGTTTCGCATGGATTTGAAGCTAAACCTTCTATATCGCATTCATTTGAAGCGAAATCATTTGTTTCGCATGGGTTTGAAGCTAAACCTTCTATATCGCATTCATTTGAAGCTAAATCATCTGTTTCGCATGGATTTGAAGCTAAACCTTCTACATCATATCGATTTAAAGCTAAATGATATGTATCGCATGGATTTTGAAGCTATCCCATTTGATTCGTCTGCATTTGCAGCTATATCACTTATATCACAAGTGTTTGAAGCTAAATCATTTGTTTCGCATGGATTTGAAGCTAAACCTTCTATATCGCATTGATTTGACGATAAATTATGTGTTTCGCATGGATTTGAAGGTAACTTGTTTGTTGCGCGTGCTGTTGAAGCTATATCACCTATAACCTAAAACTTTGAAGCACCCCATCATTTGCTTAGCATAGATTTGAAGCTAATCCTGCTACATCGCATTGATTTGAAGCTAAATCATGTGTTTCGCATGGATTGGAAGCTAAATCGTTTGTTTCGCCTGCATTTAAAGATATATCACTTATATCCCAAGTGCTTGAAAATAAATCATTTGTTTCGCTTGGATTTCAAGCTAAACCTTCTACATCGCATTGATTTGATGCTAAATCATGTGTTTCGCTGGATTGGAAGCTAACTCATTTGTTTCCCCTGCATTTGAAGCTATATCAGTTATATCGCAGGTATCTGATGCTAAATCATTTGTCTCGCATGGATTTGAAGCTAAACCTTCTACATCGCATTGATTTACAGCTAAATCATTTGATTCGCTTGGCTTTGAAGCTAACTCGTTTGTTTCGTCTGCATTTGAAGCTATAACACTTATATCCCAAGTGTTTGAAGCTAAATCATGTGTTTCGCATGGATTTGAAGCTAAACCTTCTACATCGGATTGATTTACAGCTAAATCATGTGTTTCACATGGATTTGAATCTAACTCGTTCGTTTCGCCTGCATTTGATGATATATCACATATATCGTAAGTGTTTGAAGCTAAATCATTTGTCTCGCATGGATTTGAAGCTAAACCTTCTACAGCGCATTGATTTGAAGCTAAATCATGTGTTTCGGTTGAATTTGAAGCTATCTCGTTTGTTTCGTCTGCATTTGAAGCTATATCGCTTATATCCCAAGTGTTTGAAGCTAAATCAATTGTTTCGCATGGATTTGAAGCTAAACCTTTTACATCGCATTGATTTGAAGCTAAATCATCAGTTTCGCTTGGATACGAAGCTAACTCGGTTGTTTCGTCTGCATTTGAAGCTATATCACATATATTCCAAGCGTTTGAAGCTAAATCATTTGTTTCGCATGGATTTGAAGCTAAACCTTCATACAGCGCATTGCTTTGAAGCCAAATCATTTGATTCGCTTGGATTTGAAGCTAACTCGTTTGTTTCGTCTGCATTTGAAGGTATATCACTTCTATCCCAAGTATCTGAAGATAAATCATTTGTTTCGCATGGATTTCAAGCTAAACCTTCTACATCGCCTTGATTTGCAGCTAAATCATGTGTTTCGCTTGGATTTGAAGCTTATCCTTCTACATCGCATTGATTTGAAGATAAATCATGTGTTTTGCATGGATTTGATGCTAACTCGTTTGTTTCCCCTGCATTTGAAGCTATGTCATTTATATCGCAAATATCTGATGCTAAATCATTTGTTTCGCATGGATTTGAAGCTGAACCTTCTACATCGCATTGATTTGCAGCTAAATCATGTGTTTCGCATAGATTTGAAGCTATGTCTTAATAATTCGCATCGATTTGAAGCTAAATGATGTGTATCGCATGGATTTTGAAGCTAACTCGTTTGATTCGTCTGCATTCGAAGCTATATCACTTATATCGCAAGTATCTGAAGCAAAATCATTTGTGTCGCATGGATTTGAAGCTAAACCTTCTACATAGCATTGATTTGAAGCTTAATCATGTGTTTTGCATGGATTTGTAGCTACCTCGTATGTTTTTCCTGCATTTGAAGCTATATCACTTATATCGCAAGTATCTGATGCTAAATCATTTGTTTCGCATGGATTTGAAGCTAAACCTTCTACATCGCATCGATTTGAAATTAAATCATGTGTTTCGCTTGGATTTGATGCTTATCCTTCTACATCGTATTGATTTGAAGATAAATCATGTGTTTTGATTGGATTTCATGCTAACACGTCCGTTTCGCCTGCATTTGATGCTATATCACTTATATCGCAAGTATCTGAAGCTAAATCATTTGATTCGCATGGATTTGAAGCTAAACCTTCTACATCGTATTGATTTGAAGCTAACTCATTTGTTTCGCATCGATTTGAAGCTAAACATTCTACATCGCATGGATTTGAAGCTAAGCCTTCTATTTCGCATGGATTTAAAGGTAATGATGTGTATCGCATGCATATTGAAGCTAACTCGTTTGAATCGTCTGCATTTGAAGCTATATCACATATACCCCAAGTGTTTGATGCTAAATCATTTGTTTCGCATGGATTTGAAGCTAAACCTTCTACATCGCATTGATTTGCAGCTAAATCATGTGTTTCGCATGGATTTGAAGCTAACTAGTTCGTTTCGCCTGCATTTGATGCTATATCACTTATATCGCAAGTGTTTGAAGCTAAATCATTTGTATCGAATGGATTTGAAGCTAAACCTTCTACATCATATCGATTTGGAACTAAATGATATCTATCGCATGGATTTTGAAGCTATCCCATTTGATTCGTCTGCATTTGCAGCTATATCACATATATTCAAGGCGTTTGAAGCTAAATCAATTGTTTCGCATGGACTTGAAGCTATATCACTTATATCCCAAGCGTTTGAAAGTAAATCATTTGTTTCGCATGGATTTCAAGCTAATCCTTCTACATCGCATTGATTTGAAGCTAAATCATGTGATTCTCTAGGATTTGAAGCTAACTCGTTTGTTTCGCCTGCATTTGAAGCTATATCACATATATCCCACGTGTTTGAAGCTCAATCATTTGCTTCGCTTGGATTTGAAGCTAATCCTTCTACATCGCATTGATTTGAAGCTAAATCATGTGTTTCGCTTGGATTGGAAGCTAACTCGTTTGTTTCGCCTGCATATGAAGCTATATCACATATATCCCAAGTGTTTGAAGCTCAATCATTTGGTTCGCTTGGATTTGAAGCTAATCCTTCTACATCGCGTTGATTTGAAGCTTAATAATGTGTTTTGTTTGGATTTGAAGCTACCTCGCTTGTTTCCCCTGCATTTGAAGCTGAATCACTTATATCGCAAGTATCTGAAGCTAAATCATTTGTGTCTCATGGATTTGAACCTACACTATCTACATAGCATTGATTTGCAGCTGAATCATGGGATTCGCATGGATTTGAAGCTAACTCGTTTGTTTCGTCTGCATTTGAAGATATATCACTTAAATCCCAAGTGTTTGAAGATAAATCATTTGTTTCGCATTGATATCAAGCTAAACCTTCTACATCGCATTGATTTGAAGCTAAATTATGTGTTTCGCATGGATTTGGAGCTAACTCGTTAGTTTAATCTGCATTTGAAGCTATATCATTCATATCGCAAGTATCTGAAGCTAAATCATTTGTGTCGCATGGATTTGAAACTAAACCTTCTACATAGCATTGATTTGAAGCTTAATCATGTGTTTTGCATGTATTTGGAGCTATCTCGTTAGTTTCGTCTGCATTTGAAGCTATATCACTTTTATACCAAGTGTTTGAATCTAAATCATTTGTCTCGCATGGATTTGAAGCTAAACCTTCTACAGCGCATTGATTTGAAGCTAAATCATGTGTTTCGCTTGAATTTGAAGCTATCTCGTTTGTTTCGTCTGCATTTGAAGCTATATCGCTTATATCCCAAGTGTTTGAAGCTAAATCAATTGTTTCGCATGGATTTGAAGCTAAACCTTTTACATCGCATTGATTTGAAGCTAAATCATCAGTTTCGCTTGGATACGAAGCTAACTCGGTTGTTTCGTCTGCATTTGAAGCTATATCACATATATTCCAAGCGTTTGAAGCTAAATCATTTGTTTCGCATGGATTTGAAGCTATATCACTTATATCCCAAGTGTTTGAAAGTAAATCATTTGTTTCGCATGGATTTGAAGCTAAACCTTCATACAGCGCATTGCTTTGAAGCCAAATCATTTGATTCGCTTGGATTTGAAGCTAACTCGTTTGTTTCGTCTGCATTTGAAGGTATATCACTTCTATCCCAAGTATCTGAAGATAAATCATTTGTTTCGCATGGATTTCAAGCTAAACCTTCTACATCGCCTTGATTTGCAGCTAAATCATGTGTTTCGCTTGGATTTGAAGCTTATCCTTCTACATCGCATTGATTTGAAGATAAATCATGTGTTTTGCATGGATTTGATGCTAACTCGTTTGTTTCCCCTGCATTTGAAGCTATGTCATTTATATCGCAAATATCTGATGCTAAATCATTTGTTTCGCATGGATTTGAAGCTGAACCTTCTACATCGCATTGATTTGCAGCTAAATCATGTGTTTCGCATAGATTTGAAGCTATGTCTTAATAATTCGCATCGATTTGAAGCTAAATGTTGTGTATCGCATGGATTTTGAAGCTAACTCGTTTGATTCGTCTGCATTCGAAGCTATATCACTTATATCGCAAGTATCTGAAGCAAAATCATTTGTGTCGCATGGATTTGAAGCTAAACCTTCTACATAGCATTGATTTGAAGCTTAATCATGTGTTTTGCATGGATTTGTTGCTACCTCGTATGTTTTTCCTGCATTTGAAGCTATATCACTTATATCGCAAGTATCTGATGCTAAATCATTTGTTTCGCATGGATTTGAAGCTAAACCTTCTACATCGCATCGATTTGAAATTAAATCATGTGTTTCGCTTGGATTTGATGCTTATCCTTCTACATCGTATTGATTTGAAGATAAATCATGTGTTTTGATTGGATTTCATGCTAACACGTCCGTTTCGCCTGCATTTGATGCTATATCACTTATATCGCAAGTATCTGAAGCTAAATCATTTGATTCGCATGGATTTGAAGCTAAACCTTCTACATCGTATTGATTTGAAGCTAACTCATTTGTTTCGCATCGATTTGAAGCTAAACATTCTACATCGCATGGATTTGAAGCTAAGCCTTCTATTTCGCATGGATTTAAAGGTAATGATGTGTATCGCATGCATATTGAAGCTAACTCGTTTGAATCGTCTGCATTTGAAGCTATATCACATATACCCCAAGTGTTTGATGCTAAATCATTTGTTTCTCATGGATTTGAAGCTAAACCTTATACATCGCATTGATGTGAAGCTAAATTATGTGTTTCGCTTGCATTTGAAGCTAAACCTTCTACATCGTATCGATTTGAAGCAAAATGATATGTATCGCATGGCTTTTGAAGCTACCCCGTTTGAATCGTCTGCATTTGCAGCTATATCACTTATATCACAAGTGTTTGAAGCTAAATCATTTGTTTCGCATGGATTTGAAGCTAAACCTTCTATATCGCATTCATTTGAAGCGAAATCATGTGTTTCGCTTGGATTTGAAGCTATACCTTCTACATCGCTTTGATTTGTCAGCTAAATCATGTGTTTCGCTTGGATTTGATGCTAACTCGTTTGTTTCACCTGCATTTGAAGCTACATCAGTTATATCGCAAGTACCTGATGCTAAATCATTTGTTTCGCATGGATTTGAAGCTAAACCTTCTACATCGCATTGATTGCAGCTAAATCATGTGTTTCGCATGGATTTGAAGCTAACTAGTTCGTTTCGCCTGCATTTGATGCTATATCACTTATATCGCAAGTGTTTGAAGCTAAATCATTTGTATCGAATGGATTTGAAGCTAAACCTTCTACATCATATCGATTTGGAACTAAATGATATCTATCGCATGGATTTTGAAGCTATCCCATTTGATTCGTCTGCATTTGCAGCTATATCACTTATATCACAAGTGTTTGAAGCTAAATCATTTGTTTCGCATGGATTTGAAGCTAAACCTTCTACATCGCATTGATTTGAAGCTAAATCATGTGATTCGCTTGGATTTGAAGCTAACTCGTTTGTTTCGCCTGCATTTGAAGCTATATCACTTATATCCCAAGTGTTTGATGCTAAATCATTTGTTTCGCATGGATTTGTAGCTAAACCTTCTACATCGCATTGATTTGAAGCTAAATCATTTGTTTCGCATTGATTTGATGCTAAACCTTCTACATCGCATTGATTTCAAGCTAAATCATGAGATTCGTTTGGATTTGAAGCTAACTCGTTTGTTTCGCCTGCATTTGAAGCTACATTCACATATATCCCACGTGTTTGAAGCTCAAACATTTGCTTCGCTTGGATTTGAAGCTAATCCTTCTACATCGCATTGATTTGAAGCTAAATCATGTGATTCGCTTGGATTTGAAGCTAACTCGTTTGTTTCGCCTGCATTTGAAGCTATATCACATATATCCCACGTGTTTGAAGCTCAATCATTTGGTTCGCTTGGATTTGAAGCTAATCCTTCTACATCGCATTGATTTGAAGCTAAATCATGTGTTTTGCATGAATTTGAAGCTAACTCGTTTGTTTCCTCTACAATTGAAGCTATATCACTTATATCGCAAGTATCTAAAGCTAAATCATTTGTGTCGCCTGGATTTGAAGTTAAACCTTCTACATAGCATTGATTTCAAGCTTAATAATGTGTTTTGCTTGGAATTAAAGCTAACTCGTTTGTTTCTCCTGCATTTGAAGCATATATCACTTATATCGCAAGTATCTAAAGCTAAACCATTTGTTTCGCATGGATTTGTAGCTAAACCTTCTACATCGCATTGATTTGAAACTTAATAATGTGTTTTGCTTGGAATTAAAGCTAACTCGTTTGTTTCTCCTGCATTTGAAGCATATATCACTTATATCGCAAGTATCTAAAGCTAAACCATTTGTTTCGCATGGATTTGAAGCTAAACCTTCTACATAGCATTGGTTTGAAGATAAATCATGTGTTTCGCTTGGATTTGAAGCTTATCCTTCTACATCGCATTGATTTGAAGATAAATCATGTGTTTTGCTTGGATTTCATGCTAACTCGTCCGTTTCGCCTGCATTTGATGCTATATCACTTATATCGCAAGTATCTAAAGCTAAATCATTTGTGTCCCCTGGATTTGAAGTTAAACCTTCTACATAGCATTGATTTGAAGCTAAATCATTTGTTTCGCATTGATTTGAAGCTAAACCGTCTACATCGCATTGATTTGAAGCTAAATCATGTGATTCGCTTGGATTGGAAGCTAACTCGTTTATTTCGTCTGCATTTGTAGCTGTATTACTTATATCGCCAGTATCTGAAGCTAAATCATTTGTGTCTCATGGATTTGAAGCTAAACCTTCTATCATAGCATTGATTTGCAGCTAAATCATGTTTTTCGCTTGGATATGAAGCTAACTCGTTTGCTTCCGTCTGCATTTGAAACTATATCACTTATATCCCAAGTGTTTGAAGCTAAATCATTTGTTTCGCATGGATTTGAAGCTAATCCTTCTACATCGTATTGATTTAAAGCTAAATCATGTGTTTCGCTTGGATATGAAGCTATCTCGTTTGTGTCCGTCTGCATTTGAAGCTATCTCACTTGTATCGCAAGTATCTGAAGCTAAATCATTTGTGTCGCAAGAATTTGAAGCTAAACTTTCTATATCGCATTGATTTGAAGCTAAATCATGTGTTTTGCTTGGATTTCATGCTAACTCGTCCGTTTCGCCTGCATTTGATGCTATATCACTTATATCGCAAGTATCTGAAGCAAAATCATTTGATTCGCATGGATTTGAAGCTAAACCTTCTACATCGTATTGATTTGAAGCTAACTCATTTGTTTCGCATGGATTTGAAGCTAAACCTTCTACATAGCATTGGTTTGAAGTTAAATCATGTGATTCGCTTGGATTTGAAGCTTATCTTTCTACATCGCATTGATTTGAAGATAAATCATGTGTTTTGCTTGGATTTCATGCTAACTCGTCCGTTTCGCCTGCATTTGATGCTATATCACTTATATCGCAAGTATCTAAAGCTAAATCATTTGTGTCCCCTGGATTTGAAGTTAAACCTTCTACATAGCATTGATTTGAAGCTAAATCATTTGTTTCGCATTGATTTGAAGCTAAACCTTCTACATCGCATTGATTTGAAGCTAAATCATGTGATTCGCTTGGATTTGAAGCTAACTCGTTTATTTCGCCTGCATTTGAAGCTATATCACTATTATCCCAAGTGTTTGATGCTAAATCATTTGTTTCGCATGGATTTGTAGCTAAACCTTCTACATCGCATTGATTTGAAGCTAAATCATTTGTTTCGCATTGATTTGAAGCTAAACCTTCTACATCGCATTGATTTGAAGCTAAATCATGAGATTCGTTTGGATTTGAAGCTAACTCGTTTGTTTCGCCTGCATTTGAAGCTACATCACATATATCCCACGTGTTTGAAGCTCAAACATTTGCTTCGCTTGGATTTGAAGCTAATCCTTCTACATCGCATTGATTTGAAGCTAAATCATGTGATTCGCTTGGATTTGAAGCTAACTCGTTTGTTTCGCGTGCATTTGAAGCTATATCACATATATCCCACGTGTTTGAAGCTCAATCATTTGGTTCGCTTGGATTTGAAGCTAATCCTTCTACATAGCATTTGTTTGAAGCTTAACAATGTGTTTTGCTTGGATATGAAGCTGACTCGTTTGTTTCCGTCTGCATTTGAAACTATATCACTTATATCCCAAGTGTTTGAAGCTAAATCATTTGTTTCGCATGGATTTGAAGCTAATCCTTCTACATCGTATTGATTTAAAGCTAAATCATGTGTTTCGCTTGGATATGAAGCTATCTCGTTTGTTTCCGTCTGCATTTGAAGCTATCTCACTTGTATCGCAAGTATCTGAAGCTAAATCATTTGTGTCGCAAGAATTTGAAGCTCATCCTTCTACATAGCATTGATTTGAAACTTAATCATGTGTTTCGCATGGATTAGAAGCTAACTCGTTAGTTTCGTCTGCATTTAAAGCTATATCACTTATATCGCTAGTATCTGAAGCTAAATCATATTTTTCGCATGGATTTGAAGCTAAACTTTCTACATCGCATTGATTTGAAGCTAAATCATGTGATTCGCATGGATTGGAAGCTAACTCGTTTGTTCCGTCTGCATTTGAAGATATATCACTTAAATCCCAATTGTTTGAAGATAAATCATTTGTTCCGCATGGATTTCAAGCTAAACTTTCTACATCGCATTGATTTAATGTTAAATCATGTGTTGCGCTTGGATTGGAAGCTAACTCATTTATTTCATCTGCATTTGAAGCTGTATCACTTATATCGCAAGTATCTGAAGCTAAATCATTTGTTTCGCATTAATTTGCAGCTAACTCGGTTGTTTCGTCTGCATTTGAAGCTATATCACATATATTCCAAGCGTTTGAAGCTAAATCATTTGTTTCGCAAGGATTTGAAGCTATATCACTTATATCCCAAGCGTTTGAAGCTAAATCATTTGTTTTGCATGGATTTGAAGCTTTACCTTCTACATCGCATTGATTTGAACCTTAGTAATGTGTTTTGCTTGGATATGAAGCTATCTCGTTTGTTTCCCCTACATTTGAAGCTATATCACTTATATCCTATGTGTTTGAAGCTAAATCATTTGTTTCGCATGGATTTGAAGCTAAACCTTCTACATAGCATTGATTTGAAGCTAAATCATGTGTTTCGCATGGATTTGAAGCTAACTCGTTAGTTTCGTCTGCATTTGAAGCTATATCACTTATATCGCTAGTATCTGAAGCTAAATCATTTTTTTCGCATGGATTTGAAGCTAAACTTTCTACATCGCATTGATTTGAGGCTAAATCATTTTTTTCGCATTGATTTGAAGCTAAACCTTCTACATCGCATTGATTTGAAGCTAAATCATGAGATTCGTTTGGATTTGAAGCTAACTCGTTTGTTTCGCCTGCATTTGAAGCTACATCACATATATCTCACGTGTTTGAAGCTCAAACATTTGCTTCGCTTGGATTTGAAGCTAATCCTTCTACATCGCATTGATTTGAAGCTAAATCATGTGATTCGCTTGGATTTGAAGCTAACTCGTTTGTTTCGCCTGCATTTGAAACTATATCACATATATCCCACGTGTTTGAAGCTCAATCATTTGGTTCGCTTGGATTTGAAGCTAATCCTTCTACATAGCATTGGTTTGAAGCTTAACAATATGTTTTGCTTGGATATGAAGCTGACTCGTTTGTTTCCGTCTGCATTTGAAACTATATCACTTATATCCCAAGTGTTTGAAGCTAAATCATTTGTTTCGCATGGATTTGAAGCTAATCCTTCTACATCGTATTGATTTAAAGCTAAATCATGTGTTTCGCTTGGATATGAAGCTATCTCGTTTGTTTCCGTCTGCATTTGAAGCTATCTCACTTGTATCGCAAGTATCTGAAGCTAAATCATTTGTGTCGCAAGAATTTGAAGCTCATCCTTCTACATAGCATTGATTTGAAGCTTAATCATGTGTTTTGCATGGATTAGAAGCTAACTCGTTAGTTTCGTCTGCATTTAAAGCTATATCACTTATATCGCTAGTATCTGAAGCTAAATCATTTTTTTCGCATGGATCTGAAGCTAAACTTTCTACATCGCATTGATTTGAAGCTAAATCATGTGATTCGCATGGATTGGAAGCTAACTCGTTTGTTTCGTCTGCATTTGAAGATATATCACTTAAATCACAATTGTTTGAAGATAAATCATTTGTTCCGCATGGTTTTCAAGCTAAACTTTCTACATCGCATTGATTTAATGCTAAATCATGTGTTGCGCTTGGATTGGAAGCTAACTCATTTATTTCATCTGCATTTGAAGCTGTATCACTTATATCGCAAGTATCTGAAGCTAAATCATTTGTTTCGCATGGATTTGCAGCTAACTCGGTTGTTTCGTCTGCATTTGAAGCTATATCACATATATTCCAAGCGTTTGAAGCTAAATCATTTGTTTCGCATGGATTTGAAGCTATATCACTTATATCCCAAGCGTTTGAAGCTAAATCATTTGTTTCGCATGGATTTGAAGCTTTACCTTCTACATCGCATTGATTTGAACCTTAGTAATGTGTTTTGCTTGGATATGAAGCTATCTCGTTTGTTTCCCCTACATTTGAAGCTATATCACTTATATCCTATGTGTTTGAAGCTAAATCATTTGTATCGCATGGATTTGAAGCTAACTCGTTTGCTTCGTCTGCATTTGAAGCTATATCACTTATATCCCAAGTGTTTGAAGCTAAATCATTTGCTTCGCTTGGATTTGAAGCTATACCTTCTACATCGCTTTGATTTCAAGCTAAATCATGTGTTTTGCATGGATTTTATGCTAACTCGTTTGTTTCCCCTGCATTTGAAGCTATATCAGTTATATCGCAAGTATCTGATGCTAAATCATTTGTATCGCATGAATTTGAAGCTAAACCTTCTACATCGCATTGATTTGTAGCTAAATCATGTGATTCGCTTGGATTTGAAGCTAACTCGTTCGTTCCGCCAGCATTTGATGCTATATAACTTCTATCGCAAGTATCTGAAGCTAAATCATTTGTTTCGTATGGATTTGAAGCTTAACCTTCTACATCGTATCGATTTGAAGCTAAATCATTTGTTTCGCATTGATTTGAAGCTAAACCTTCTACATCGCATTGATTTGAAGCTAAATCATGTGATTCGTTTGGATTTGAAGCTAACTCGTTTGTTTCGCCTGCATTTGAAGCTACATCACATATATCCCACGTGTTAGAAGCTCAAACATTTGCTTCGCTTGGATTTGAAGCTAATCCTTCTACATCGCATTGATTTGAAGCTAAATCATGTGCTTCGCATGGATTTGAAGCTAAACCTTCTACATCGCATTGATTTGAAGCTAAATCGTGTGATTCGTTTGGATTTGAAGCTAATTCGTTTGTTTCGCTTGCATTTGAAGCTATATCACATATATCCCACGTGTTTGAAGCTCAAACATTTGCTTCGCTTGGATTTGAAGCTAATCCTTCTACATCGCATTGATTTGAAGCTAAATCATGTGATTCGCCTGAATTTGAAGCTAACTCGGTTGTTTCGTCTGCATTTGAAGCTATATCACATATATTCCAAGCGTTTGAAGCTAAATCATTTGTTTCGCATGGATTTGAAGCTATATCACTTATATCCCAAGCGTTTGAAGCTAAATCATTTGTTTCGCATGGATTTGAAGCTTTACCTTCTACATCGCATTGATTTGAACCTTAGTAATGTGTTTTGCTTGGATATGAAGCTATCTCGTTTGTTTCCCCTACATTTGAAGCTATATCACTTATATCCTATGTGTTTGAAGCGAAATCATTTGTTTCGCATGGATTTGAAGCTAACTCGTTTGTTTCGTCTGCATTTGAAGCTATATCACTTATATCCCAAGTGTTTGAAGCTAAATCATTTGCTTCGCTTGGATTTGAAGCTAATCCTTCTACATCCCATTGATTTGAAGCTAAATCATGTGTTTCGCTTGGATTTGAAGCAATACCTTCTACATCGCTTTGATTTCAAGCTAAATCATGTGTTTTGCATGGATTTTATGCTAACTCGTTTGTTTCCCCTGCATTTGAAGCTATATCAGTTATATCGCAAGTATCTGATGCTAAATCATTTGTATCGCATGAATTTGAAGCTAAACCTTCTACATCGCATTGATTTGTAGCTAAATCATGTGATTCGCTTGGATTTGAAGCTAACTCGTTCGTTCCGCCAGCATTTGATGCTATATAACTTCTATCGCAAGTATCTGAAGCTAAATCATTTGTTTCGTATGGATTTGAAGCTTAACCTTCTACATCGTATCGATTTGAAGCAAAATGATATGTATCGCATGGCTTTTGAAACTACCCCGTTTGAATAGTCTGCATTTGAAGCTATATCACTTATATCCCAAGTGTTTGAAGCTAAATCATTTGCTTCGCTTGGATTTGAAGCTAATCCTTCTACATCCCATTGATTTGAAGCTAAATCATGTGTTTCACCTGCATTTGAAGCTACATCAGTTATATCGCAAGTATCTGAAGCTAAATCATTTGTTACGCATGTATTTGAAGCTAAACCTTCTACATCGTATTGATTTAAAGCTAAATCATATGTTTCGCTTGGATATGAAGCTAACTCGTTTGTTTCCGTCTGCATTTGAAGCTGTATCACTTGTATCGCAAGTATCTGAAGCTAAATCATTTGTGTCGCAGGGATTTGATGCTAAACCTTCTACATAGCATTGATTTGAAGCTTAATCATGTGTTTCGCATGGATTTGAAGCTAACTCGTTAGTTTCGTCTGCATTTGAAGCTATATCACATATATCCCACGTGTTTGAAGCTCAATCATTTGTTTCGCATGGATTGGAAGCTAAACCTTCTACTTCGCATTGATTTAAAGCTAAATCATGTGTTTCGCTTGGATTTTAAAGCAAATCCTTCTACATCGCATTGATTTCAAGATAAATCATGTGTTTTGCTTGGATTGCATGCTAACTCGTTCGTTTCGCCTGCATTTGATGCTATATCACTTATATCGCAAGTATCTGAAGCTAAATCATTTGATTCGCATGGATTTGTAGCTAAACCTTCTACATCGTATTGATTTAAGGCTAACTCATTTGTTCCGCATGGATTTGAAGCTAAACATTCTACATCGCATGGATTTGAAGCTAAGCCTTCTATTTCGCATGGATTTAAAGGTAATGATGTGTATCGCATGCATATTGAAGCTAACTCGTTTGATTCGTCTGCATTGAAGCTATATAACTTATACCCCAAGTGTTTGATGCTGAATCATTTGTTTCCCATGGATTTGAATCTAAACCTTCTACATCGCATTGATTTGAAGCTAAATCATGTGTTTCGCTTGGATTTGAAGCTAACTCCTTTGTTTCCGTCTGCATTTGAAGCTGTATCACTTGTATCGCAAGTATCTGAAGCTAAATCATTTGTGTCGCAGGGATTTGATGCTAAACCTTCTACATAGCATTGATTTGAAGCTTAATCATGTGTTTCGCATGGATTTGAAACTAACTCGTTAGTTTCGTCTGCATTTGAAGCTATATCACTTATATCGCTAGTATCTGAAGCTAAATCATTTTTTTTGCATGGATTTGAAGCTAAACTTTCTACATCGCATTGATTTGAAGCTAAATCATGTGCTTCGTTTGGATTTCAAGCTAACTCGTTTGTTTCGTCTGCATTTGAAGATATATCACTTAAATCACAAGTGTTTGAAGATAAATCATTTGTTTCGCATGGATTTGAAGCTAAGACTTCTACTTCGCTTTGGTTAGAAGCTAAATCATTTGTTTCGCATGGATTTGGTGCTAACTCGTTCGTTTCCCATGCATTTGAAGTTATATCACTCATATCGCAAGTATCTGAACCTAAATCATTTGTTTCGCATGGATTTGATGCTAAGACTTCTACTTCGCATTGAATTTGAAGCTAAGTCATGTATATCGCATGGATTTTGAAGCTAACTCGTTTGATTCGTCTGCATTTGAAGCAATATCACTTATATCGCAAGTATCTGAAGCTAAATCATTTGTGTCGCAAGGATTTGAAGCTAATCCTTCTACATAGCATTGATTTGAAGCTTAATCATGTGTGTCGCATGGATTTGAAGCTAACTCGTTAGTTTCGTCCGCATTTAAAGCTATATCACTTATATCGCTAGTATCTGAAGCTAAATCATTTGTTTCGCATGGATTTGAAGCTAAACATTCTACATCGCATGGATTTGAAGCTAAGCCTTCTATTTCGCATGGATTTAAAGGTAATGATGTGTATCGCATGCATATTGAAGCTAACTCGTTTGATTCGTCTGCATTTGAAGCTATATCACTTATACCCCAAGTGTTTGATGCTAAATCATTTGTTTCCATGGATTTGAAGCTAAACCTTCTACATCGCATTGATTTGAAGCTAAATCATGTGTTTTCGCTTGGTTTTGAAGCTAAACCTTCTACATCGTATCGATTTGAAGCAAAATGATATGTATCGCATGGCTTTTGAAGCTACCCCGTTTGAATCGTCAGCATTTGCAGCTATATCACTTATATCACAAGTGTTTGAAGCTAAATCATTTGTCTCGCATGGATTTGAATCTAAACCTTCTATATCGCATTCATTTGAAGCTAAATCATGTGTTTCGCTTGTATTTGAAGCTATACTTTCTACATCGTTTTGATTTGTGAGCTAAATCATGTGTTTTGCATGGATTTGATGCTAACTCGTTTGTTTCACCTGCTTTTGAAGCTACATCAGTTATATCGCAAGTATCTGATGCTAAATCATTTGTTTCGCATGGATTTGAAGCTAAACCTTCTACATCGCATTGATTTGAAGATAAATTATGTGTTTCGCATGGATTTGACGGTAACTCGTTAGTTTCGCCTGCATTTGAAGCTATATCACTTATAGCGCTAGTATCTGAACCTAAATCATTTGTTTCGCATGAATTTGAAGCTAAGCCTTCTACTTCGCATGGATTTAAAGCTAAATGATTTGTGTCGCATGGATTTTGAAGCTAACTCATTTGATTCGTCTGCATTTGAAGGTATATCACTTATACCCCAAGTGTTTGAAGCTAAATCATTTGTTTCGCATTGATTTGAAGCTAAACCTTCTACATCGCATTGATTTGAAGCTAAACCATGTGATTCGTTTGGATTTGTAGCTAACTCGTTTGTTTCGCCTGCATTTGAAGCTACATCACATATATCCCACGTGTTAGAAGCTCAAACATTTGCTTCGCTTGTATTTGAAGCTAATCCTTCTACATCGCATTGATTTGAAGCTAAATCATGTGATTCGCTTGGGTTTGAAGCTAACTCGTTTGTTTCACCTGCTTTTGAAGCTACATCAGTTATATCGCAAGTATCTGATGCTAAATCATTTGTTTCGCATGGATTTGAAGCTAAACCTTCTACATCGCATTGATTTGAAGATAAATTATGTGTTTCGCATGGATTTGACGGTAACTCGTTAGTTTCGCCTGCATTTGAAGCTATATCACTTATAGCGCTAGTATCTGAACCTAAATCATTTGTTTCGCATGAATTTGAAGCTAAGCCTTCTACTTCGCATGGATTTAAAGCTAAATGATTTGTGTCGCATGGATTTTGAAGCTAACTCATTTGATTCGTCTGCATTTGAAGGTATATCACTTATACCCCAAGTGTTTGAAGCTAAATCATTTGTTTCGCATTGATTTGAAGCTAAACCTTCTACATCGCATTGATTTGAAGCTAAACCATGTGATTCGTTTGGATTTGTAGCTAACTCGTTTGTTTCGCCTGCATTTGAAGCTACATCACATATATCCCACGTGTTAGAAGCTCAAACATTTGCTTCGCTTGTATTGAAGCTAATCCTTCTACATCGCATTGATTTGAAGCTAAATCATGTGATTCGCTTGGGTTTGAAGCTAACTCGTTTGTTTCACCTGCTTTTGAAGCTACATCAGTTATATCGCAAGTATCTGATGCTAAATCATTTGTTTCGCATGGATTTGAAGCTAAACCTTCTACATCGCATTGATTTGAAGATAAATTATGTGTTTCGCATGGATTTGACGGTAACTCGTTAGTTTCGCCTGCATTTGAAGCTATATCACTTATAGCGCAAGTATCTGAACCTAAATCATTTGTTTCGCATGAATTTGAAGCTAAGCCTTCTACTTCGCATGGATTTAAAGCTAAATGATTTGTGTCGCATGGATTTTGAAGCTAACTCATTTGATTCGTCTGCATTTGAAGCTATATCACTTATATCCCAAGTGTTTGATGCTAAATCATTTGTTTCGCATGGATTTGTAGCTAAACCTTCTACATCGCATTGATTTGAAGCTAAATCATTTGTTTCGCATTGATTTGAAGCTAAACCTTCTACATCGCATTGATTTGAAGCTAAATCATGTGATTCGTTTGGATTTGAAGCTAACTCGTTTGTTTCGCCTGCATTTGAAGCTACATCACATATATCCCACGTGTTAGAAGCTCAAAAATTTGCTTCGCTTGGATTTGAAGCTAATCCTTCTACATCGCATTGATTTGAAGCTAAATCATGTGATTCGCTTGGATTTGAAGCTAACTCGTTTGTTTCGCCTGCATTTGAAGCTATATCACATATATCCCTCGTGTTTTTAGCTCAATCATTTGGTTCGCTTGGATTTGAAGCTAATCCTTCTACATCGCATTGATTTGAAGCTAAATCATGTGTTTTGCATGAATTTGAATCTACATCACTTATATCCCAAGCGTTTGAAAGTAAATCATTTGTTTCGGATGGATTTGAAGCTAAACCTTCATAAATCGCATTGCTTTGAGGCTAAATCATGTGATTCGCTTGGATTTGAAGCTAACTCGTTTGTTTCGTCTGCATTTGATGCTATATCAATTGTATCGCAAGTATCTGAACCTAAATCATTTGTTTCGCATGAATTTGAAGCTAAGCCTTCTACTTCGCATGGATTTAAAGCTAAATGATTTGTGTCGCATGGATTTTGAAGCTAACTCATTTGATTCGTCTGCATTTGAAGGTATATCACTTATACCCCAAGTGTTTGAAGCTAAATCATTTGTTTCGCATTGATTTGAAGCTAAACCTTCTACATCGCATTGATTTGAAGCTAAACCATGTGATTCGTTTGGATTTGTAGCTAACTCGTTTGTTTCGCCTGCATTTGAAGCTACATCACATATATCCCACGTGTTAGAAGCTCAAACATTTGCTTCGCTTGTATTTGAAGCTAATCCTTCTACATCGCATTGATTTGAAGCTAAATCATGTGATTCGCTTGGGTTTGAAGCTAACTCGTTTGTTTCACCTGCTTTTGAAGCTACATCAGTTATATCGCAAGTATCTGATGCTAAATCATTTGTTTCGCATGGATTTGAAGCTAAACCTTCTACATCGCATTGATTTGAAGATAAATTATGTGTTTCGCATGGATTTGACGGTAACTCGTTAGTTTCGCCTGCATTTGAAGCTATATCACTTATAGCGCAAGTATCTGAACCTAAATCATTTGTTTCGCATGAATTTGAAGCTAAGCCTTCTACTTCGCATGGATTTAAAGCTAAATGATTTGTGTCGCATGGATTTTGAAGCTAACTCATTTGATTCGTCTGCATTTGAAGGTATATCACTTATACCCCAAGTGTTTGAAGCTAAATCATTTGTTTCGCATTGATTTGAAGCTAAACCTTCTACATCGCATTGATTTGAAGCTAAACCATGTGATTCGTTTGGATTTGTAGCTAACTCGTTTGTTTCGCCTGCATTTGAAGCTACATCACATATATCCCACGTGTTAGAAGCTCAAACATTTGCTTCGCTTGTATTTGAAGCTAATCCTTCTACATCGCATTGATTTGAAGCTAAATCATGTGATTCGCTTGGGTTTGAAGCTAACTCGTTTGTTTCACCTGCTTTTGAAGCTACATCACATATATCCCACGTGTTAGAAGCTCAAACATTTGCTTCGCTTGTATTTGAAGCTAATCCTTCTACATCGCATTGATTTGAAGCTAAATCATGTGATTCGCTTGGGTTTGAAGCTAACTCGTTTGTTTCACCTGCTTTTGAAGCTACATCAGTTATATCGCAAGTATCTGATGCTAAATCATTTGTTTCGCATGGATTTGAAGCTAAACCTTCTACTTCGCATGGATTTAAAGCTAAATGATTTGTGTCGCATGGATTTTGAAGCTAACTCATTTGATTCGTCTGCATTTGAAGCTATATCACTTATATCCCAAGTGTTTGATGCTAAATCATTTGTTTCGCATGGATTTGTAGCTAAACCTTCTACATCGCATTGATTTGAAGCTAAATCATTTGTTTCGCATTGATTTGAAGCTAAACCTTCTACATCGCATTGATTTGAAGCTAAATCATGTGATTCGTTTGGATTTGAAGCTAACTCGTTTGTTTCGCCTGCATTTGAAGCTACATCACATATATCCCACGTGTTAGAAGCTCAAAAATTTGCTTCGCTTGGATTTGAAGCTAATCCTTCTACATCGCATTGATTTGAAGCTAAATCATGTGATTCGCTTGGATTTGAAGCTAACTCGTTTGTTTCGCCTGCATTTGAAGCTATATCACATATATCCCTCGTGTTTTTAGCTCAATCATTTGGTTCGCTTGGATTTGAAGCTAATCCTTCTACATCGCATTGATTTGAAGCTAAATCATGTGTTTTGCATGAATTTGAATCTACATCACTTATATCCCAAGCGTTTGAAAGTAAATCATTTGTTTCGGATGGATTTGAAGCTAAACCTTCATAAATCGCATTGCTTTGAGGCTAAATCATGTGATTCGCTTGGATTTGAAGCTAACTCGTTTGTTTCGTCTGCATTTGATGCTATATCAATTGTATCGCAAGTATCTGAACCTAAATCATTTGTTTCGCATGAATTTGAAGCTAAGCCTTCTACTTCGCATGGATTTAAAGCTAAATGATTTGTGTCGCATGGATTTTGAAGCTAACTCATTTGATTCGTCTGCATTTGAAGCTATATCACTTATATCCCAAGTGTTTGATGCTAAATCATTTGTTTCGCATGGATTTGTAGCTAAACCTTCTACATCGCATTGATTTGAAGCTAAATCATTTGTTTCGCATTGATTTGAAGCTAAACCTTCTACATCGCATTGATTTGAAGCTAAATCATGTGATTCGTTTGGATTTGAAGCTAACTCGTTTGTTTCGCCTGCATTTGAAGCTACATCACATATATCCCACGTGTTAGAAGCTCAAACATTTGCTTCGCTTGGAGTTGAAGCTAATCCTTCTACATCGCATTGATTTGAAGCTAAATCATGTGTTTCGCATGGATTTGAAGCTAAACCTTCTACATCGCATTGATTTGAAGCTAAATCGTGTGATTCGTTTGGATTTGAAGCTAATTCGTTTGTTTCGCTTGCATTTGAAGCTATATCACATCTATCCCACGTGTTTGAAGCTCAAACATTTGCTTCGCTTGGATTTGAAGCTAATCCTTCTACATCGCATTGATTTGAAGCTAAATCATGTGATTCGCTTGAATTTGAAGCTAACTCGGTTGTTTCGTCTGCATTTGAAGCTATACCACTTATATCGCTAGTATCTGAAGCTAAATCATTTGTGTCTCATGGATATGAAGCTGAACCTTCTACATAGCATTGATTTGAAGCTAAATCATGTGTTTCGCAAGGATTTGAAGCTAACTCGTTTGTTTCCCCTGCATTTCAAGCTATATCACTAATATCGCAAGTATCTGATGCTAAATCAATTGTATCTCATGGATTTGAAGCTAATCCTACTACTTCGAATTGATTTGAGGCTAAATCATTTGTTTCGCATGGATTTAAAGCTGAACCTTCTACAACGCATTCATTTGCAGCTAAATCATGTGTTTCGCATAGATTTGAAGCTATGTCTTAATAATTCGCATCGATTTGAAGCTAAATGATGTGTATCGCATGGATTTTGAAGCTAACTCGTATGATTCGTCTGCATTCGAAACTATATCACTTATATCGCAAGTATCGTATGCTAAACCACATGTTTCGCATGGATTTGAAGCCAAACCTTCTACATCGCATTGATTTAAAGCTTAGTAATGTGTTTTCCTTGGATATGAAGCTAACTCGTTTGTTTCACCTACATTTGTAGCTACATCACTTATGTCGCTAGTATATGAAGCTAAATCATTAGTGTCTCATGGATTTGAAGCGAAACCTCCTACATAGCATTGATTTTAAGCTTAATCATGTGTTTTGTATGGATTTGAAGCTAACTCGTTTGTTTCCCCTGCATTTGAAACTATATCACTTATATCGCAACTATCTGATGTTAAATCATTTTTTTCGCATGGAGTTGAAGCTAAAACATCTACATCGCATTGATTTGCAGCTAAATCATGTGTTTTGCATGGATTTGAAGCTACCTCGCTTGTTTCCCCTGCATTTGAAGCTGTATCACTTATATCGCAAGTATCTGAAGCTAAATCATTTGTGTCTCATGGATTTGAAGCTAAACCTTCTACATAGCATTGATTTTCAGCTAAATCATGTTTTTCGCTTGGATATGAAGCTATCTCGTTTGTTTCCGTCTGCATTTGGAGCTATCTCACTTGTATCGCAAGTATCTGAAGCTAAATCATTTGTGTCGCAAGAATTTGAAGCTCATCCTTCTACATAGCATTGATTTGAAACTTAATCATGTGTTTCGCATGGATTAGAAGCTAACTCGTTAGTTTCGTCTGCATTTAAAGCTATATCACTTATATGGCTAGTATCTGAAGCTAAATCATTTTTTTCGCATGGATTTGAAGCTAAACTTTCTACATCGCATTGATTTGAAGCTAAATCATGTAATTCGCATGGATTGGAAGCTAACTCGTTTGTTTCGTCTGCATTTGAAGATATATCACTTAAATCCCAATTGTTTGAAGATAAATCATTTGTTCCGCATGGATTTCAAGCTACACTTTCTACATCGCATTGATTTAATGTTAAATCATGTGTTGCGCTTGGATTGGAAGCTAACTCATTTATTTCATCTGCATTTGAAGCTGTATCACTTATATCGCAAGTATCTGAAGCTAAATCATTTGTTTCGCATGGATTTGCAGCGAACTCGGTTGTTTCGTCTGCATTTGAAGCTATATCACATATATTCCAAGCGTTTGAAGCTAAATCATTTGTTTCGCAAGGATTTGAAGCTATATCACTTATATCCCAAGCGTTTGAAGCTAAATCATTTGTATCGCATGGATTTGAAGCTAAACCTTCTACATCATATCGATTTGGAACTAAATGATATCTATCGCATGGATTTTGAAGCTATCCCATTTGATTCGTCTGCATTTGCAGCTATATCACTTATATCACAAGTGTTTGAAGCTAAATCATTTGTTTCGCATGGATTTGAAGCTAAACCTTCTACATCGCATTGATTTGAAGCTAAATCATGTGATTCGCTTGGATTTGAAGCTAACTCGTTTGTTTCGCCTGCATTTGAAGCTATATCACTTATATCCCAAGTGTTTGATGCTAAATCATTTGTTTCGCATGGATTTGTAGCTAAACCTTCTACATCGCATTGATTTGAAGCTAAATCATTTGTTTCGCATTGATTTGAAGCTAAACCTTCTACATCGCATTGATTTGAAGCTAAATCATGAGATTCGTTTGGATTTGAAGCTAACTCGTTTGTTTCGCCTGCATTTGAAGCTACATCACATATATCCCACGTGTTTGAAGCTCAAACATTTGCTTCGCTTGGATTTGAAGCTAATCCTTCTACATCGCATTGATTTGAAGCTAAATCATGTGATTCGCTTGGATTTGAAGCTAACTCGTTTGTTTCGCCTGCATTTGAAGCTATATCACATATATCCCACGTGTTTGAAGCTCAATCATTTGGTTCGCTTGGATTTGAAGCTAATCCTTCTACATGGCATTGATTTGAAGCTAAATCATGTGTTTTGCATGAATTTGAAGCTAACTCGTTTGTTTCCTCTACAATTGAAGCTATATCACTTGTATCGCAAGTATCTGAAGCTAAATCATTTGTGTCGCAAGAATTTGAAGCTAAACTTTCTATATCGCATTGATTTGAAGCTAAATCATGTGTTTTGCTTGGATTTCATGCTAACTCGTCCGTTTCGCCTGCATTTGAAGCTACATCACATATATCCCACGTGTTTGAAGCACAAACATTTGCTTCGCTTGGATTTGAAGCTAATCCTTCTACATCGCATTGATTTGAAGCTAAATCATGTGATTCGCTTGGATTTGAAGCTAACTCGTTTGTTTCGCCTGCATTTGAAGCTATATCACATATATCCCACGTGTTTGAAGCTCAATCATTTGGTTCGCTTGGATTTGAAGCTAATCCTTCTACATAGCATTGGTTTGAAGCTTAACAATGTGTTTTGCTTGGATATGAAGCTGACTCGTTTGTTTCCGTCTGCATTTGAAACTATATCACTTATATCCCAAGTGTTTGAAGCTAAATCATTTGTTTCGCATGGATTTGAAGCTAATCCTTCTACATCGTATTGATTTAAAACTAAATCATGTGTTTCGCTTGGATATGAAGCTATCTCGTTTGTTTCCGTCTGCATTTGAAGCTATCTCACATGTATCGCAAGTATCTGAAGCTAAATCATTTGTGTCGCAAGAATTTGAAGCTCATCCTTCTACATCGCATTGATTTGAAGCTAAATCATGTGATTCGCATGGATTGGAAGCTAACTCGTTTGTTTCGTCTGCATTTGAAGATATATCACTCAAATCCCAATTGTTTGAAGATAAATCATTTGTTCCGCATGGATTTCAAGCTAAACTTTCTACATCGCATTGATTTAATGTTAAATCATGTGTTGCGCTTGGATTGGAAGCTAACTCATTTATTTCATCTGCATTTGATGCTGTATCACTTATATCGCAAGTATCTGAAGCTAAATCATGTGATTCGCTTGGATTTGAAGCTATACCTTCTACATCGCTTTGATTTGAAGCTAAATCATGTGTTTTGCATAGATTTTATGCTAACTCGTTTGTTTCCCCTGCATTTGAAGCTATATCAGTTATATCGCAAGTATCTGATGCTAAATCATTTGTATCGCATGAATTTTAAGCTAAACCTTCTACATCGCATTGATTTGTAGTTAAATCATGTGATTCGCTTGGATTTGAAGCTAACTCGTTCGTTCCGCCAGCATTTGATGCTATATAACTTCTATCGCAAGTATCTGAAGCTAAATCATTTGTTTCGTATGGATTTGAAGCTAAACCTTCTACATCGTATCGATTTGAAGCAAAATGATATGTATCGCATGGCTTTTGAAACTACCCCGATTGAATCGTCTGCATTTGCAGCTATATCACTTATATCACAAGTGTGTGAAGCTAAATCATTTGTTTCGCATGGATTTGAAGCTAAACCTTCTATATCGTATTCATTTGAAGCGAAATCATGTGTTTCGCTTGGATTTGAAGCTATACCTTCTACATCGCTTTGATTTGTCAGCTAAATCATGTGTTTTGCATGGATTTGATGCTAACTCGATTGTTTCACCTGCATTTGAAGCTACATCAGTTATATAGCAAGTATCTGAAGCTAAATCATTTGTTACGCATGGATTTGAAGCTAAACCTTCTACATCGTATTGATTTAAAGCTAAATCATATGTTTCGCTTGGATATGAAGCTAACTCGTTTGTTTCCGTCTGCATTTGAAGCTGTATCACTTGTATCGCAAGTATCTGAAGCTAAATTATTTGTGTCGCAGGGATTTGATGCTAAACCTTCTACATAGCATTGATTTGAAGCTTAATCATGTGTTTCGCATGGATTTGAAGCTAATTCGTTAGTTTCGTCTGCATTTGAAGCTATATCACTTATATCCCAGGCGTTTGAAAGTAAATTATTTGTTTCGCCTGGATTTGAAGTTAAACCTTTTAAATCGTATTGATTTGAAGCTAAATCGTGTGATTCGCTTGGATTTGAAGCTAACTCGTTTGTTTCCCCTGCATTTGAAACTATATCACTTATATCGCAACTATCTCATGTTAAATCATATGTTTCGCATGGATTTGAAGCTAAATCATTTGTGTCGCAGGGATTTGATGCTAAACCTTCTACATAGCATTGATTTGAAGCTTAATCATGTGTTTCGCATGGATTTGAAGCTAACTCGTTAGTTTCGTCTGCATTTGAAGCTATATCACTTATATCGCTAGTATCTGAAGCTAAATCATTTTTTTCGCATGGATTTGAAGCTAAACTTTCTACATCGCATTGATTTGAGGCTAAATCATTTGTTTCGCATTGATTTGAAGCTAAACCTTCTACATCGCATTGATTTGAAGCTAGGTCATGTGATTCGTTTGGATTTGGAGCTAACTCGTTTGTTTCGCCTGCATTTGAAGCTACATCACATATATCCCACGTGTTTGAAGCTCAAACATTTGCTTCGCTTGAGTTTGAAGCTAATCCTTCTACATCGCATTGATTTGAAGCTAAATCATGTGATTCGCTTGGATTTGAAGCTAACTCGTTTGTTTCGCCTGCATTTGAAGCTATATCACATATATCCCACGTGTTTGAAGGTCAATCATTTGGTTCGCTTGGATTTGAAGCTAATCCTTCTACATCGCATTGATTTGAAGCTAAATCATGTGTTTTGGATGAATTTGAAGCTAACTCGTTTGATTCCTCTACAATTGAAGCTATATCACTTATATCGCAAGTATCTAAAACTAAATCATTTGTGTCGCCTGGATTTGAAGTTAAACCTTCTACATAGCATTGATTTGAAGCTTAATAATGTGTTTTGCTTGGAATTAAAGCTAACTCGTTTGTTTCCCCTGCATTTGAAGCATATATCACTTATATCGCAAATATCTATAGCTAAATCATTTGTTTTGCATGGATTTGAAGCTAAACCTTCTACATAGCATTGGTTTGAAGCTTAACAATATGTTTTGCTTGGATATGAAGCTAACTCGTTTGTATCCCCGTACATTTGTAGCTATATCACTTATATCGGAACAATCTGATGCTAAATAATTTGTGTCGCATCGATTTGAAGCTAAACCTTCCACATATCATTGATTTGAAGCTTAATATTGTGTCTTGCATGGATTTGAAGCTAACTCGTTTGTTTCCCCTGAATTTGAAGCTATATCACTTATATCGCAAGTACCTGAAGCTAAATCATTTGTGTCTCATGGATTTGAACCTACACCATCTACATAGCATTGATTTGCAGCTGAATCATGTGTTTCGCATGGATTTGAAGCTAACTCGTTTGTTTCGTCTGCATTTGAAGCTATACCACTTATATCCCAAGTGTTCGAAGCTAAATCATTTGTTTCGCATGGATTGGAAGCTAAACCTTCTACCTCGCATTGATTTAAAGCTAAATCATGTGTTTTGCTTGGATTGGAAGCTAACTCGTTTATTTCGTCTGCATTTGTAGCTGTATTACTTATATCGCCAGTATCTGAAGCTAAATCATTTGTGTCTCATGGATTTGAAGCTAAACCTTGTACATAGCATTGATTTGCAGCTAAATCATGTGTTTCGCTCGGATATGAAGCTAACTCGTTTGCTTCCGTCTGCATTTGAAGCTATATCACTTATATCCCAAGTGTTTGAAGCTAAATCATTTGTTTCGCATGGATTTGAAGCTAATCCTTCTACATCGTATTGATTTAAAGCTAAATCATGTGTTTCGCTTGGATATGAAGCTATCTCGTTTGTTTCCGTCTGCATTTGAAGCTATCTCACTTGTATCGCAAGTATCTGAAGCTAAATCATTTGTGTCGCAAGAATTTGAAGCTAAACTTTCTACATCGCATTGATTTGAAGCTAAATCATGTGATTCGCATGGATTGGAAGCTAACTCGTTTGTTTCGTCTGCATTTGAAGATATATCACTTAAATCCCAATTGTTTGAAGATAAATCATTTGTTCCGCATGGATTTCAAGCTAAACCTTCTACATCGCGTTGATTTAATGCTAAATCATGTGATGCGCTTGGATTGGAAGCTAACTCATTTATTTCATCTGCATTTGAAGCTGTATCACTTATATCGCAAGTATCTGAAGCTAAATCGTTTGTTTCGCATGGATTTGCAGCTAACTCGGTTGTTTCGTCTGCATTTGAAGCTATATCACATATATTCCAAGCGTTTGAAGCTAAATCATTTGTTTCGCATGGATTTAAAGCTATATCACTTATATCCCAAGCGTTTGAAGCTAAATCATTTGTTTCGCATGGATTTGAAGTTAAACCTTCTACATAGCATTGATTTGAAGCTTAATAATGTGTTTTGCTTGGAATTAAAGCTATCTCGTTTGTTTCCCCTGCATTTGAAGCATATATCACTTATATCGCAAGTATCTAAAGCTAAATCATTTGTTTCGCATGGATTTGAAGCTAAACCTTCTACATAGCATTGGTTTGAAGTTAAATCATGTGTTTCGCTTGGATTTGAAGCTAATTCGTTTGTTTCGCCTACATTCGAAGCTATATCACATATATCCCACGTGTTTGAAGCGCAATCATTTGCTTCGCTTGGATTTGAAGCTAATCCTTCTACATCGCATTGATTTGAAGCTAAATCATGTGATTCGCTTGGATTGGAAGCTAACTTGTTTATTTCGTCTGCATTTGAAGCTGTATCACTTATATCGCAAGTATCTGAAGCTAAATCATTTGTGTCTCATGGATTTGAACCTAAACAGTCTACACAGCATTGATTTGCAGCTAAATCATGTGTTTCGCATGGATTTGAAGCTAACTCGTTTGTTTCGCCTGCATTTGAAGCTACATCACATATATCCCACGTGTTTGAAGCTCAAACATTTGCTTCGCTTGGATTTGAAGCTAAACCTTCTACATCGCATTGATTTGAAGCTAAATCATGTGATTCGCTTGGATTTGAAGCTAACTCGTTTGTTTCGCCTGCATTTGAAACTATATCACATATATCCCACGTGTTTGAAGCTCAATCATTTGGTTCGCTTGGATTTGAAGCTAATCCTTCTACATAGCATTGGTTTGAAGCTTAACAATGTGTTTTGCTTGGATATGAAGCTGACTCGTTTGTTTCCGTCTGCATTTGAAACTATATCACTTATATCCCAAGTGTTTGAAACTAAATCATTAGTTTCGCATGGATTTGAAGCTAATCCTTCTACATCGTATTGATTTAAAGCTAAATCATGTGTTTTGCTTGGATTGGAAGCTAACTCGTTTATTTCGTCTGCATTTGTAGCTGTATTACTTATATCGCCAGTATCTGAAGCTAAATCATTTGTTTTGCATGGATTTGAAGCTAAACCTTCTACATAGCATTGGTTTGAAGCTTAACAATATGTTTTGCTTGGATATGAAGCTAACTCGTTTGTATCCCCGTACATTTGTAGCTATATCACTTATATCGGAACAATCTGATGCTAAATAATTTGTGTCGCATCGATTTGAAGCTAAACCTTCCACATATCATTGATTTGAAGCTTAATATTGTGTCTTGCATGGATTTGAAGCTAACTCGTTTGTTTCCCCTGAATTTGAAGCTATATCACTTATATCGCAAGTACCTGAAGCTAAATCATTTGTGTCTCATGGATTTGAACCTACACCATCTACATAGCATTGATTTGCAGCTGAATCATGTGTTTCGCATGGATTTGAAGCTAACTCGTTTGTTTCGTCTGCATTTGAAGCTATACCACTTATATCCCAAGTGTTCGAAGCTAAATCATTTGTTTCGCATGGATTGGAAGCTAAACCTTCTACCTCGCATTGATTTAAAGCTAAATCATGTGTTTTGCTTGGATTGGAAGCTAACTCGTTTATTTCGTCTGCATTTGTAGCTGTATTACTTATATCGCCAGTATCTGAAGCTAAATCATTTGTGTCTCATGGATTTGAAGCTAAACCTTGTACATAGCATTGATTTGCAGCTAAATCATGTGTTTCGCTCGGATATGAAGCTAACTCGTTTGCTTCCGTCTGCATTTGAAGCTATATCACTTATATCCCAAGTGTTTGAAGCTAAATCATTTGTTTCGCATGGATTTGAAGCTAATCCTTCTACATCGTATTGATTTAAAGCTAAATCATGTGTTTCGCTTGGATATGAAGCTATCTCGTTTGTTTCCGTCTGCATTTGAAGCTATCTCACTTGTATCGCAAGTATCTGAAGCTAAATCATTTGTGTCGCAAGAATTTGAAGCTAAACTTTCTACATCGCATTGATTTGAAGCTAAATCATGTGATTCGCATGGATTGGAAGCTAACTCGTTTGTTTCGTCTGCATTTGAAGATATATCACTTAAATCCCAATTGTTTGAAGATAAATCATTTGTTCCGCATGGATTTCAAGCTAAACCTTCTACATCGCGTTGATTTAATGCTAAATCATGTGATGCGCTTGGATTGGAAGCTAACTCATTTATTTCATCTGCATTTGAAGCTGTATCACTTATATCGCAAGTATCTGAAGCTAAATCATTTGTTTCGCATGGATTTGCAGCTAACTCGGTTGTTTCGTCTGCATTTGAAGCTATATCACATATATTCCAAGCGTTTGAAGCTAAATCATTTGTTTCGCATGGATTTAAAGCTATATCACTTATATCCCAAGCGTTTGAAGCTAAATCATTTGTTTCGCATGGATTTGAAATTAAACCTTCTACATAGCATTGATTTGAAGCTTAATAATGTGTTTTGCTTGGAATTAAAGCTATCTCGTTTGTTTCCCCTGCATTTGAAGCATATATCACTTATATCGCAAGTATCTAAAGCTAAATCATTTGTTTCGCATGGATTTGAAGCTAAACCTTCTACATAGCATTGGTTTGAAGTTAAATCATGTGTTTCGCTTGGATTTGAAGCTAATTCGTTTGTTTCGCCTACATTCGAAGCTATATCACATATATCCCACGTGTTTGAAGCGCAATCATTTGCTTCGCTTGGATTTGAAGCTAATCCTTCTACATCGCATTGATTTGAAGCTAAATCATGTGATTCGCTTGGATTGGAAGCTAACTTGTTTATTTCGTCTGCATTTGAAGCTGTATCACTTATATCGCAAGTATCTGAAGCTAAATCATTTGTGTCTCATGGATTTGAACCTAAACAGTCTACACAGCATTGATTTGCAGCTAAATCATGTGTTTCGCATGGATTTGAAGCTAACTCGTTTGTTTCGCCTGCATTTGAAGCTACATCACATATATCCCACGTGTTTGAAGCTCAAACATTTGCTTCGCTTGGATTTGAAGCTAAACCTTCTACATCGCATTGATTTGAAGCTAAATCATGTGATTCGCTTGGATTTGAAGCTAACTCGTTTGTTTCGCCTGCATTTGAAACTATATCACATATATCCCACGTGTTTGAAGCTCAATCATTTGGTTCGCTTGGATTTGAAGCTAATCCTTCTACATAGCATTGGTTTGAAGCTTAACAATGTGTTTTGCTTGGATATGAAGCTGACTCGTTTGTTTCCGTCTGCATTTGAAACTATATCACTTATATCCCAAGTGTTTGAAACTAAATCATTAGTTTCGCATGGATTTGAAGCTAATCCTTCTACATCGTATTGATTTAAAGCTAAATCATGTGTTTTGCTTGGATTGGAAGCTAACTCGTTTATTTCGTCTGCATTTGTAGCTGTATTACTTATATCGCCAGTATCTGAAGCTAAATCATTTGTGTCTCATGGATTTGAAGCTAAACCTTGTACATAGCATTGATTTGCAGCTAAATCATGTGTTTCGCTTGGATATGAAGCTAACTCGTTTGCTTCCGTCTGCATTTGAAGCTATATCACTTATATCCCAAGTGTTTGAAGCTAAATCATTTGTTTCGCATGGATTTGAAGCTAATCCTTCTACATCGTATTGATTTAAAGCTAAATCATGTGTTTCGCTTGGATATGAAGCTATCTCGTTTGTTTCCGTCTGCATTTGAAGCTATCTCACTTGTATCGCAAGTATCTGAAGCTAAATCATTTGTGTCGCAAGAATTTGAAGCTAAACTTTCTACATCGCATTGATTTGAAGCTAAATCATGTGATTCGCATGGATTGGAAGCTAACTCGTTTGTTTCGTCTGCATTTGAAGATATATCACTTAAATCCCAATTGTTTGAAGATAAATCATTTGTTCCGCATGGATTTCAAGCTAAACCTTCTACATCGCATTGATTTAATGCTAAATCATTTGTTTCGCATTGATTTGAAGCTAAACCTTCTACATCGCATTGATTTGAAGCTAAATCATGTGATTCGTTTGGATTTGAAGCTAACTCGTTTGTTTCGCCTGCATTTGAAGCTACATCACATATATCCCACGTGTTAGAAGCTCAAACATTTGCTTCGCTTGGAGTTGAAGCTAATCCTTCTACATCGCATTGATTTGAAGCTAAATCATGTGTTTCGCATGGATTTTAAGCTAAACCTTCTACATCGCATTGATTTGAAGCTAAATCATTTGTTTCGCATTGATTTGAAGCTAAACCTTCTACATCGCATTGATTTGAAGCTAAATCATGAGATTCGTTTGGATTTGAAGCTAACTCGTTTGTTTCGCCTGCATTTGAAGCTATATCACTTATATCCCAAGTGTTTGATGCTAAATCATTTGTTTCGCATGGATTTGTAGCTAAACCTTCTACATCGCATTGATTTGAAGCTAAATCATTTGTTTCGCATTGATTTGAAGCTAAACCTTCTACATCGCATTGATTTGAAGCTAAATCATGAGATTCGTTTGGATTTGAAGCTAACTCGTTTGTTTCGCCTGCATTTGAAGCTACATCACATATATCCCACGTGTTTGAAGCTCAAACATTTGCTTCGCTTGGATTTGAAGCTAATCCTTCTACATCGCATTGATTTGAAGCTAAATCATGTGATTCGCTTGGATTTGAAGCTAACTCGTTTGTTTCGCCTGCATTTGAAGCTATATCACATATATCCCACGTGTTTGAAGCTCAATCATTTGGTTCGCTTGGATTTGAAGCTAATCCTTCTACATGGCATTGATTTGAAGCTAAATCATGTGTTTTGCATGAATTTGAAGCTAACTCGTTTGTTTCCTCTACAATTGAAGCTATATCACTTGTATCGCAAGTATCTGAAGCTAAATCATTTGTGTCGCAAGAACTTGAAGCTAAACTTTCTATATCGCATTGATTTGAAGCTAAATCATGTGTTTTGCTTGGATTTCATGCTAACTCGTCCGTTTCGCCTGCATTTGAAGCTACATCACATATATCCCACGTGTTTGAAGCACAAACATTTGCTTCGCTTGGATTTGAAGCTAATCCTTCTACATCGCATTGATTTGAAGCTAAATCATGTGATTCGCTTGGATTTGAAGCTAACTCGTTTGTTTCGCCTGCATTTGAAGCTATATCACATATATCCCACGTGTTTGAAGCTCAATCATTTGGTTCGCTTGGATTTGAAGCTAATCCTTCTACATAGCATTGGTTTGAAGCTTAACAATGTGTTTTGCTTGGATATGAAGCTGACTCGTTTGTTTCCGTCTGCATTTGAAACTATATCACTTATATCCCAAGTGTTTGAAGCTAAATCATTTGTTTCGCATGGATTTGAAGCTAATCCTTCTACATCGTATTGATTTAAAACTAAATCATGTGTTTCGCTTGGATATGAAGCTATCTCGTTTGTTTCCGTCTGCATTTGAAGCTATCTCACTTGTATCGCAAGTATCTGAAGCTAAATCATTTGTGTCGCAAGAATTTGAAGCTCATCCTTCTACATCGCATTGATTTGAAGCTAAATCATGTGATTCGCATGGATTGGAAGCTAACTCGTTTGTTTCGTCTGCATTTGAAGATATATCACTTAAATCCCAATTGTTTGAAGATAAATCATTTGTTCCGCATGGATTTCAAGCTAAACTTTCTACATCGCATTGATTTAATGTTAAATCATGTGTTGCGCTTGGATTGGAAGCTAACTCATTTATTTCATCTGCATTTGATGCTGTATCACTTATAACGCAAGTATCTGAAGGTAAATCATGTGATTCGCTTGGATTTGAAGCTATACCTTCTACATCGCTTTGATTTGAAGCTAAATCATGTGTTTTGCATAGATTTTATGCTAACTCGTTTGTTTCCCCTGCATTTGAAGCTATATCAGTTATATCGCAAGTATCTGATGCTAAATCATTTGTATCGCATGAATTTTAAGCTAAACCTTCTACATCGCATTGATTTGTAGTTAAATCATGTGATTCGCTTGGATTTGAAGCTAACTCGTTCGTTCCGCCAGCATTTGATGCTATATAACTTCTATCGCAAGTATCTGATGCTAAATCATTTGTATCGCATGAATTTTAAGCTAAACCTTCTACATCGCATTGATTTGTAGTTAAATCATGTGATTCGCTTGGATTTGAAGCTAACTCGTTCGTTCCGCCAGCATTTGATGCTATATAACTTCTATCGCAAGTATCTGAAGCTAAATCATTTGTTTCGAATGGATTTGAAGCTAAACCTTCTACATCGTATCGATTTGAAGCAAAATGATATGTATCGCATGGCTTTTGAAACTACCCCGATTGAATCGTCTGCATTTGCAGCTATATCACTTATATCACAAGTGTGTGAAGCTAAATCATTTGTTTCGCATGGATTTGAAGCTAAACCTTCTATATCGTATTCATTTGAAGCGAAATCATGTGTTTCGCTTGGATTTGAAGCTATACCTTCTACATCGCTTTGATTTGTCAGCTAAATCATGTGTTTTGCATGGATTTGATGCTAACTCGATTGTTTCACCTGCATTTGAAGCTACATCAGTTATATAGCAAGTATCTGAAGCTAAATCATTTGTTACGCATGGATTTGAAGCTAAACCTTCTACATCGTATTGATTTAAAGCTAAATCATATGTTTCGCTTGGATATGAAGCTAACTCGTTTGTTTCCGTCTGCATTTGAAGCTGTATCACTTGTATCGCAAGTATCTGAAGCTAAATTATTTGTGTCGCAGGGATTTGATGCTAAACCTTCTACATAGCATTGATTTGAAGCTTAATCATGTGTTTTGCATGGATTTGATGCTAACTCGATTGTTTCACCTGCATTTGAAGCTACATCAGTTATATAGCAAGTATCTGAAGCTAAATCATTTGTTACGCATGGATTTGAAGCTAAACCTTCTACATCGTATTGATTTAAAGCTAAATCATATGTTTCGCTTGGATATGAAGCTAACTCGTTTGTTTCCGTCTGCATTTGAAGCTGTATCACTTGTATCGCAAGTATCTGAAGCTAAATTATTTGTGTCGCAGGGATTTGATGCTAAACCTTCTACATAGCATTGATTTGAAGCTTAATCATGTGTTTCGCATGGATTTGAAGCTAATTCGTTAGTTTCGTCTGCATTTGAAGCTATATCACTTATATCCCAGGCGTTTGAAAGTAAATTATTTGTTTCGCCTGGATTTGAAGTTAAACCTTTTAAATCGTATTGATTTGAAGCTAAATCGTGTGATTCGCTTGGATTTGAAGCTAACTCGTTTGTTTCCCCTGCATTTGAAACTATATCACTTATATCGCAACTATCTCATGTTAAATCATATGTTTCGCATGGATTTGAAGCTAAATCATGTGATTCGTTTGGATTTGAAGCTAACTGGTTTGTTTCGCCTGCATTTGAAACTATATCACTTACATCCCAAGTGTTTGAAGCTAAATCATTTGTTACGCATGGATTTGAAGCTAAACCTTCTACATCGTATTGATTTAAAGCTAATTCATATGTTTCGCTTAGATATGAAGCTAACTCGTTTGCTTCCGTCTGCATTTGAAGCTGTATCACTTGTATCGCAAGTATCTGAAGCTAAATCATTTGTGTCGCAGGGATTTGATGCTAAACCTTCTACATAGCATTGATTTGAAGCTTAATCATGTGTTTCGCATGGATTTGAAGCTAACTCGTTAGTTTCGTCTGCATTTGAAGCTATATCACTTATATCGCTAGTATCTGAAGCTAAATCATTTTTTTCGCATGGATTTGAAGCTAAACTTTCTACATCGCATTGATTTGAGGCTAAATCATTTGTTTCGCATTGATTTGAAGCTAAACCTTCTACATCGCATTGATTTGAAGCTAAGTCATGTGATTCGTTTGGATTTGGAGCTAACTCGTTTGTTTCGCCTGCATTTGAAGCTACATCACATATATCCCACGTGTTTGAAGCTCAAACATTTGCTTCGCTTGAGTTTGAAGCTAATCCTTCTACATCGCATTGATTTGAAGCTAAATCATGTGATTCGCTTGGTTTTGAAGCTAACTCGTTTGTTTCGCCTGCATTTGAAGCTATATCACATATATCCCACGTGTTTGAAGGTCAATCATTTGGTTCGCTTGGATTTGAAGCTAATCCTTCTACATCGCATTGATTTGAAGCTAAATCATGTGTTTTGGATGAATTTGAAGCTAACTCGTTTGATTCCTCTACAATTGAAGCTATATCACTTATATCGCAAGTATCTAAAACTAAATCATTTGTGTCGCCTGGATTTGAAGTTAAACCTTCTACATAGCATTGATTTGAAGCTTAATAATGTGTTTTGCTTGGAATTAAAGCTAACTCGTTTGTTTCCCCTGCATTTGAAGCATATATCACTTATATCGCAAGTATCTATAGCTAAATCATTTGTTTTGCATGGATTTGAAGCTAAACCTTCTACATAGCATTGGTTTGAAGCTTAACAATATGTTTTGCTTGGATATGAAGCTAACTCGTTTGTATCCCCGTACATTTGTAGCTATATCACTTATATCGGAACAATCTGATGCTAAATAATTTGTGTCGCATCGATTTGAAGCTAAACCTTCCACATATCATTGATTTGAAGCTTAATATTGTGTCTTGCATGGATTTGAAGCTAACTCGTTTGTTTCCCCTGAATTTGAAGCTATATCACTTATATCGCAAGTACCTGAAGCTAAATCATTTGTGTCTCATGGATTTGAACCTACACCATCTACATAGCATTGATTTGCAGCTGAATCATGTGTTTCGCATGGATTTGAAGCTAACTCGTTTGTTTCGTCTGCATTTGAAGCTATACCACTTATATCCCAAGTGTTCGAAGCTAAATCATTTGTTTCGCATGGATTGGAAGCTAAACCTTCTACCTCGCATTGATTTAAAGCTAAATCATGTGTTTTGCTTGGATTGGAAGCTAACTCGTTTATTTCGTCTGCATTTGTAGCTGTATTACTTATATCGCCAGTATCTGAAGCTAAATCATTTGTGTCTCATGGATTTGAAGCTAAACCTTGTACATAGCATTGATTTGCAGCTAAATCATGTGTTTCGCTTGGATATGAAGCTAACTCGTTTGCTTCCGTCTGCATTTGAAGCTATATCACTTATATCCCAAGTGTTTGAAGCTAAATCATTTGTTTCGCATGGATTTGAAGCTAATCCTTCTACATCGTATTGATTTAAAGCTAAATCATGTGTTTCGCTTGGATATGAAGCTATCTCGTTTGTTTCCGTCTGCATTTGAAGCTATCTCACTTGTATCGCAAGTATCTGAAGCTAAATCATTTGTGTCGCAAGAATTTGAAGCTAAACTTTCTACATCGCATTGATTTGAAGCTAAATCATGTGATTCGCATGGATTGGAAGCTAACTCGTTTGTTTCGTCTGCATTTGAAGATATATCACTTAAATCCCAATTGTTTGAAGATAAATCATTTGTTCCGCATGGATTTCAAGCTAAACCTTCTACATCGCATTGATTTAATGCTAAATCATGTGATGCGCTTGGATTGGAAGCTAACTCATTTATTTCATCTGCATTTGAAGCTGTATCACTTATATCGCAAGTATCTGAAGCTAAATCATTTGTTTCGCATGGATTTGCAGCTAACTCGGTTGTTTCGTCTGCATTTGAAGCTATATCACATATATTCCAAGCGTTTGAAGCTAAATCATTTGTTTCGCATGGATTTAAAGCTATATCACTTATATCCCAAGCGTTTGAAGCTAAATCATTTGTTTCGCATGGATTTGAAGCTAAACCTTCTACATAGGATTGATTTGAAGCTAAATCATGTGTTTCGCATGGATTTGAAGCTAACTCGTTTGCTTCGTCTGCATTTGTAGCTATATCACTTATATCCCAAGTGTTTGAAGCTCAATCATTTGCTTCGCTTGGATTTGAAGCTAATCCTTCTACATCGCGTTGATTTGAAGCTAAATCATGTGTTTTCATGAATTTGAAGCTAACTCGTTTGTTTCCTCTACAATTGAAGTTATATCACTTATATCGCAAGTATCTAAAGCTAAATCACTTGTGTTGCCTGGATTTGAAGTTAAACCTTCTACATAGCATTGATTTGAAGCTTAATAATGTGTTTTGCTTGGAATTAAAGCTAACTCGTTTGTTTCCCCTGCATTTGAAGCATATATCACTTATATCGCAAGTATCTAAAGCTAAATCATTTGTTTCGCATGGATTTGAAGCTAAACCTTCTACATAGCATTGGTTTGAAGTTAAATCATGTGTTTCGCTTGGATTTGAAGCTAACTCGTTTGTTTCGCCTACATTTGAAGCTATATCACATATATCCCACGTGTTTGAAGCGCAATCATTTGCTTCGCTTGGATTTGAAGCTAATCCTTCTACATCGCATTGATTTGAAGCTAAATCATGTGATTCGCTTGGATTGGAAGCTAACTTGTTTATTTCGTCTGCATTTGAAGCTGTATCACTTATATCGCAAGTATCTGAAGCTAAATCAATTGTGTCTCATGGATTTGAACCTAAACAGTCTACACAGCATTGATTTGCAGCTAAATCATGTGTTTCGCATGGATTTGAAGCTATATCACATATATCCCAAGTGTTTGAAGCTAAATCATTTGCTTCGCTTGGATTTGAAGCTAATCCTTCTACATCGCATTGATTTGAAGCTAAATCATGTGTTTCGCTTGGATTGGAAGCTAACTCGTTTGTTTCGCCTGCACATGAAGCTATATCACATATATCCCAAGTGTTTGAAGCTCAATCATTTGGTTCGCTTGGATTTGAAGCTAATCCTTCTACATCGCGTTGATTTGAAGCTAAATCATGTGTTTTGCATGAATTTGAAGCTAACTCGTTTGTTTCCTCTACAATTGAAGTTATATCACTTATATCGCAAGTATCTAAAGCTAAATCATTTGTGTTGCCTGGATTTGAAGTTAAACCTTCTACATAGCATTGATTTGAAGCTTAATAATGTGTTTTGCTTGGAATTAAAGCTATCTCGTTTGTTTCCCCTGCATTTGAAGCATATATCACTTATATCGCAAGTATCTAAAGCTAAATCATTTGTTTCGCATGGATTTGAAGCTAAACCTTCTACATAGCATTGGTTTGAAGTTAAATCATGTGTTTCGCTTGGATTTGAAGCTAATTCGTTTGTTTCGCCTACATTCGAAGCTATATCACATATATCCCACGTGTTTGAAGCGCAATCATTTGCTTCGCTTGGATTTGAAGCTAATCCTTCTACATCGCATTGATTTGAAGCTAAATCATGTGATTCGCTTGGATTGGAAGCTAACTTGTTTATTTCGTCTGCATTTGAAGCTGTATCACTTATATCGCAAGTATCTGAAGCTAAATCATTTGTGTCTCATGGATTTGAACCTAAACAGTCTACACAGCATTGATTTGCAGCTAAATCATGTGTTTCGCATGGATTTGAAGCTAACTCGTTTGTTTCGCCTGCATTTGAAGCTACATCACATATATCCCACGTGTTTGAAGCTCAAACATTTGCTTCACTTGGATTTGAAGCTAATCCTTCTACATCGCATTGATTTGAAGCTAAATCATGTGATTCGCTTGGATTTGAAGCTAACTCGTTTGTTTCGCCTGCATTTGAAACTATATCACATATATCCCACGTGTTTGAAGCTCAATCATTTGGTTCGCTTGGATTTGAAGCTAATCCTTCTACATAGCATTGGTTTGAAGCTTAACAATGTGTTTTGCTTGGATATGAAGCTGACTCGTTTGTTTCCCCTGCATTTGAAGCATATATCACTTATATGGCAAGTATCTAAAGCTAAATCATTTGTTTCGCATGGATTTGAAGCTAAACCTTCTACATAGCATTGGTTTGAAGTTAAATCATGTGTTTCGCTTGGATTTGAAGCTAACTCGTTTGTTTCGCCTACATTTGAAGCTATATCACATATATCCCACGTGTTTGAAGCGCAATCATTTGCTTCGCTTGGATTTGAAGCTAATCCTTCTACATCGCATTGATTTGAAGCTAAATCATGTGATTCGCTTGGATTGGAAGCTAACTTGTTTATTTCGTCTGCATTTGAAGCTGTATCACTTATATCGCAAGTATCTGAAGCTAAATCAATTGTGTCTCATGGATTTGAACCTAAACAGTCTACACAGCATTGATTTGCAGCTAAATCATGTGTTTCGCATGGATTTGAAGCTATATCACATATATCCCAAGTGTTTGAACCTCAATCATTTGGTTCGCTTGGATTTGTAGATAATCCTTCTACATCGCATTGATTTGAAGCTAAATCATGTGATTCGTTTGGATTTGAAGCTAACTCGTTTGTTTCGCCTGCATATGAAGCTATATCACATATATCCCAAGTGTTTCAAGCTCAATCATTTGGATCGCTTGGATTTGAAGCTAATCCTTCTACATCGCGTTGATTTGAAGCTAAATCATGTGTTTTGCATGAATTTGAAGCTAACTCGTTTGTTTCCTCTACAATTGAAGTTATATCACTTATATCGCAAGTATCTAAAGCTAAATCATTTGTGTTGCCTGGATTTGAAGTTAAACCTTCTACATAGCATTGATTTGAAGCTTAATAATGTGTTTTGCTTGGAATTAAAGCTATCTCGTTTGTTTCCCCTGCATTTGAAGCATATATCACTTATATCGCAAGTATCTAAAGCTAAATCATTTGTTTCGCATGGATTTGAAGCTAAACCTTCTACATAGCATTGGTTTGAAGTTAAATCATGTGTTTCGCTTGGATTTGAAGCTAATTCGTTTGTTTCGCCTACATTCGAAGCTATATCACATATATCCCACGTGTTTGAAGCGCAATCATTTGCTTCGCTTGGATTTGAAGCTAATCCTTCTACATCGCATTGATTTGAAGCTAAATCATGTGATTCGCTTGGATTGGAAGCTAACTTGTTTATTTCGTCTGCATTTGAAGCTGTATCACTTATATCGCAAGTATCTGAAGCTAAATCATTTGTGTCTCATGGATTTGAACCTAAACAGTCTACACAGCATTGATTTGCAGCTAAATCATGTGTTTCGCATGGATTTGAAGCTAACTCGTTTGTTTCGCCTGCATTTGAAGCTACATCACATATATCCCACGTGTTTGAAGCTCAAACATTTGCTTCGCTTGGATTTGAAGCTAATCCTTCTACATCGCATTGATTTGAAGCTAAATCATGTGATTCGCTTGGATTTGAAGCTAACTCGTTTGTTTCGCCTGCATTTGAAACTATATCACATATATCCCACGTGTTTGAAGCTCAATCATTTGGTTCGCTTGGATTTGAAGCTAATCCTTCTACATAGCATTGGTTTGAAGCTTAACAATGTGTTTTGCTTGGATATGAAGCTGACTCGTTTGTTTCCGTCTGCATTTGAAACTATATCACTTATATCCCAAGTGTTTGAAACTAAATCATTTGTTTCGCATGGATTTGAAGCTAATCCTTCTACATCGTATTGATTTAAAGCTAAATCATGTGTTTCGCTTGGATATGAAGCTATCTCGTTTGATTCCGTCTGCATTTGAAGCTATCTCACTTGTATCGCAAGTATCTGAAGCTAAATCATTTGTGTCGCAAGAATTTGAAGCTCATCCTTCTACATAGCATTGATTTGAAGCTTAATCATGTGTTTTGCATGGATTAGAAGCTAACTCGTTAGTTTCGTCTGCATTTAAAGCTATATCACTTATATCGCTAGTATCTGAAGCTAAATCATTTTTTTCGCATGGATTTGAAGCTAAACTGTCTACATCGCATTGATTTGAAGCTAAATCATGTGATTCGCATGGATTGGAAGCTAACTCGTTTGTTTCGTCTGCATTTGAAGATATATCACTTAAATCACAATTGTTTGAAGATAAATCATTTGTTCCGCATGGTTTTCAAGCTAAACTTTCTACATCGCATTGATTTAATGCTAAATCATGTGTTGCGCTTGGATTGGAAGCTAGCTCATTTATTTCATCTGCATTTGAAGCTGTATCACTTATATCGCAAGTATCTGAAGCTAAATCATTTGTTTCGCATGGATTTGCAGCTAACTCGGTTGTTTCGTCTGCATTTGAAGCTATATCACATATATTCCAAGCGTTTGAAGCTAAATCATTTGTTTCGCATGGATTTGAAGCTATATCACTTATATCCCAAGCGTTTGAAGCTAAATCATTTGTTTCGCATGGATTTGAAGCTTTACCTTCTACATCGCATTGATTTGAACCTTAGTAATGTGTTTTGCTTGGATATGAAGCTATCTCGTTTGTTTCCCCTACATTTGAAGCTATATCACTTATATCCTATGTGTTTGAAGCTAAATCATTTGTTTCGCATGGATTTGAAGCTAACTCGTTTGCTTCATCTGCATTTGAAGCTATATCACTTATATCCCAAGGGTTTGAAGCTAAATCATTTGCTTCGCTTGGATTTGAAGCTAATCCTTCTACATCGCGTTGATTTGAAGCTAAATCATGTGTTTTGCATGAATTTGAAGCTAACTCGTTTGTTTCCTCTACAATTGAAGTTATATCACTTATATCGCAAGTATCTAAAGCTAAATCATTTGTGTTGCCTGGATTTGAAGTTAAACCTTCTACATAGCATTGATTTGAAGCTTAATAATGTGTTTTGCTTGGAATTAAAGCTATCTCGTTTGTTTCCCCTGCATTTGAAGCATATATCACTTATATCGCAAGTATCTAAAGCTAAATCATTTGTTTCGCATGGATTTGAAGCTAAACCTTCTACATAGCATTGGTTTGAAGTTAAATCATGTGTTTCGCTTGGATTTGAAGCTAATTCGTTTGTTTCGCCTACATTCGAAGCTATATCACATATATCCCACGTGTTTGAAGCGCAATCATTTGCTTCGCTTGGATTTGAAGCTAATCCTTCTACATCGCATTGATTTGAAGCTAAATCATGTGATTCGCTTGGATTGGAAGCTAACTTGTTTATTTCGTCTGCATTTGAAGCTGTATCACTTATATCGCAAGTATCTGAAGCTAAATCATTTGTGTCTCATGGATTTGAACCTAAACAGTCTACACAGCATTGATTTGCAGCTAAATCATGTGTTTCGCATGGATTTGAAGCTAACTCGTTTGTTTCGCCTGCATTTGAAGCTACATCACATATATCCCACGTGTTTGAAGCTCAAACATTTGCTTCACTTGGATTTGAAGCTAATCCTTCTACATCGCATTGATTTGAAGCTAAATCATGTGATTCGCTTGGATTTGAAGCTAACTCGTTTGTTTCGCCTGCATTTGAAACTATATCACATATATCCCACGTGTTTGAAGCTCAATCATTTGGTTCGCTTGGATTTGAAGCTAATCCTTCTACATAGCATTGGTTTGAAGCTTAACAATGTGTTTTGCTTGGATATGAAGCTGACTCGTTTGTTTCCCCTGCATTTGAAGCATATATCACTTATATGGCAAGTATCTAAAGCTAAATCATTTGTTTCGCATGGATTTGAAGCTAAACCTTCTACATAGCATTGGTTTGAAGTTAAATCATGTGTTTCGCTTGGATTTGAAGCTAACTCGTTTGTTTCGCCTACATTTGAAGCTATATCACATATATCCCACGTGTTTGAAGCGCAATCATTTGCTTCGCTTGGATTTGAAGCTAATCCTTCTACATCGCATTGATTTGAAGCTAAATCATGTGATTCGCTTGGATTGGAAGCTAACTTGTTTATTTCGTCTGCATTTGAAGCTGTATCACTTATATCGCAAGTATCTGAAGCTAAATCAATTGTGTCTCATGGATTTGAACCTAAACAGTCTACACAGCATTGATTTGCAGCTAAATCATGTGTTTCGCATGGATTTGAAGCTATATCACATATATCCCAAGTGTTTGAACCTCAATCATTTGGTTCGCTTGGATTTGTAGATAATCCTTCTACATCGCATTGATTTGAAGCTAAATCATGTGATTCGTTTGGATTTGAAGCTAACTCGTTTGTTTCGCCTGCATATGAAGCTATATCACATATATCCCAAGTGTTTCAAGCTCAATCATTTGGATCGCTTGGATTTGAAGCTAATCCTTCTACATCGCGTTGATTTGAAGCTAAATCATGTGTTTTGCATGAATTTGAAGCTAACTCGTTTGTTTCCTCTACAATTGAAGTTATATCACTTATATCGCAAGTATCTAAAGCTAAATCATTTGTGTTGCCTGGATTTGAAGTTAAACCTTCTACATAGCATTGATTTGAAGCTTAATAATGTGTTTTGCTTGGAATTAAAGCTATCTCGTTTGTTTCCCCTGCATTTGAAGCATATATCACTTATATCGCAAGTATCTAAAGCTAAATCATTTGTTTCGCATGGATTTGAAGCTAAACCTTCTACATAGCATTGGTTTGAAGTTAAATCATGTGTTTCGCTTGGATTTGAAGCTAATTCGTTTGTTTCGCCTACATTCGAAGCTATATCACATATATCCCACGTGTTTGAAGCGCAATCATTTGCTTCGCTTGGATTTGAAGCTAATCCTTCTACATCGCATTGATTTGAAGCTAAATCATGTGATTCGCTTGGATTGGAAGCTAACTTGTTTATTTCGTCTGCATTTGAAGCTGTATCACTTATATCGCAAGTATCTGAAGCTAAATCATTTGTGTCTCATGGATTTGAACCTAAACAGTCTACACAGCATTGATTTGCAGCTAAATCATGTGTTTCGCATGGATTTGAAGCTAACTCGTTTGTTTCGCCTGCATTTGAAGCTACATCACATATATCCCACGTGTTTGAAGCTCAAACATTTGCTTCGCTTGGATTTGAAGCTAATCCTTCTACATCGCATTGATTTGAAGCTAAATCATGTGATTCGCTTGGATTTGAAGCTAACTCGTTTGTTTCGCCTGCATTTGAAACTATATCACATATATCCCACGTGTTTGAAGCTCAATCATTTGGTTCGCTTGGATTTGAAGCTAATCCTTCTACATAGCATTGGTTTGAAGCTTAACAATGTGTTTTGCTTGGATATGAAGCTGACTCGTTTGTTTCCGTCTGCATTTGAAACTATATCACTTATATCCCAAGTGTTTGAAACTAAATCATTTGTTTCGCATGGATTTGAAGCTAATCCTTCTACATCGTATTGATTTAAAGCTAAATCATGTGTTTCGCTTGGATATGAAGCTATCTCGTTTGATTCCGTCTGCATTTGAAGCTATCTCACTTGTATCGCAAGTATCTGAAGCTAAATCATTTGTGTCGCAAGAATTTGAAGCTCATCCTTCTACATAGCATTGATTTGAAGCTTAATCATGTGTTTTGCATGGATTAGAAGCTAACTCGTTAGTTTCGTCTGCATTTAAAGCTATATCACTTATATCGCTAGTATCTGAAGCTAAATCATTTTTTTCGCATGGATTTGAAGCTAAACTGTCTACATCGCATTGATTTGAAGCTAAATCATGTGATTCGCATGGATTGGAAGCTAACTCGTTTGTTTCGTCTGCATTTGAAGATATATCACTTAAATCACAATTGTTTGAAGATAAATCATTTGTTCCGCATGGTTTTCAAGCTAAACTTTCTACATTGCATTGATTTACTGCTAAATCATGTGTTTCGCATGGATTTGAAGCTAACTCGTTTGTTTCGCCTGCATTTGAAACTGTATCACATATATCGCAAGTATCTGAAGCTAAATCATTTGTTACGTATGGATTTGAAGCTAAACCTTCTACATCGTATTGATTTAAAGCTAAATCATATGTTTCGCTTATATATGAAGCTAACTCGTTTGTTTCCGTCTGCATTTGAAGCTGTATCACTTGTATCGCAAGTATCTGAAGCTAAATCATTTGTGTCGCAGGGATTTGATGCTAAACCTTCTACATAGCATTGATTTGAAGCTTAATAATGTGTTATGCATTGATTTGAAGCTAACTCGTTAGTTTCGTCTGCATTTGAAGCTATATCACTTATATCGCTAGTATCTGAAGCTAAATCATTTTTTTCGCATGGATTTGAAGCTAAACTTTCTACATCGCATTGATTTGAAGCTAAATCATGTGATTCGTTTGGTTTTCAAGCTAACTCGTTTGTTTCGTCTGCATTTGAAGATATATCACTTAAATCCCAAGTGTTTGAAGATAAATCATTTTTTTCGCATGGATTTGAAGCTAACTCGTTCGTTTCCCATGCATTTGAAGCTATATCACTCATATCGCAAGTATCTGAACCTAAATCATTTGTTTCGCTTGGATTTGATGCTAAGACTTCTACTTCGCATTGATTTGAAGCTAAGTCATGTATATCGCATGGATTTTGAAGCTAACTCGTTTGTTTCGTCTGAATTTGAAGCTGTATCACTTATATCGGAAGTATCTGAATCTAAATCATTTGTGTCTCATGGATTTGAAGCAAAACCTTCTACATCGCATTGATTTGAAGCTAAATCATGTGCTTCGCATGGGTTTGAAGCTAATTCATGTGTTTCGCATGGATTTGAAGCTAAACCATATACTTCGCATTGATTTGTTGCTAAATCATGTGTTTCGCATGGAATTGAAGCTAACTGGTTTGTTTCATCAGTATTTGCAGCTATGCCACATATATCGCAAGTATCTGAAGCTAAATCGTTGGTTTCGCATGTATTTGAAGCTAAACCTTCTACATTGCATTGATTTACTGCTAAATCATGTGTTTCGCATGGATTTGAAGCTAACTCGTTTGTTTCGCCTGCATTTGAAACTGTATCACATATATCGCAAGTATCTTAAGCTAAATCATTTGTGTCGCATGGATTTGAAGCTGAACTATCTACATCGCATTGATTTGAAGCTAAATCATGTGATTCGCTTGGATTGGAAGCTAACTCGTTTGTTTCGTCTGCATTTGAAGCTGTATCACTTATATCGCAAGTATCAGAATCTAAATCATTTGTGTCTCATGGATTTGAAGCAAAACCTTCTACATCGCATTGATTTGAAGCTAAATCATGTGATTCGTTTGGATTTGAAGATAACTCGTTTGTTTCGCCTGCATTTGATGCTATTTCAGTTATATCGCAACTATCTAATGCTAAATCATGTGTTTCGCTTGGATTTGAAGCTAAACCTTCTACATCGCATTGATTTGAAGCTTAATCATGTGTTTCGCTTGGATTTGAAGCTATACCTTCTTCATCGCTTTGATTTGAAGCTAAATCATGTAGTTTGCATGGATTTGATGCTAACTCGTTTGTTTCCCCTGCATTTGAAGCTATTTCAGTTCTATCGCAAGTATCTGATGCTAAATCATGTGTTTCGCTTGGATTTCAAGCTAAACCTTTTACATCGCATTGATTTAATGCTAAATCATGTGTTTCGCTGGATTGGAAGCTAACTCGTTTATTTCGTCTGCATTTGAAGCTGTATCACTTATATCGCAAGTATCTGAAGATAAATCATTTGTGTCTCATGGATTTGAAGCTAAACCTTCTACATAGCATTGATTTGCAGCTAAATCGTGTGTTTCGCATGGATTTGAAGCTAACTCGTTTGTTTCGTCTTCATTTGAAACTATATCACATATATCCCACGTGTTTGAAGCTCAATCATTTGGTTCGCTTGGATTTGAAGCTAATCCTTCTACATAGCATTGGTTTGAAGCTTAACAATGTGTTTTGCTTGGATATGAAGCTGACTCGTTTGTTTCCGTCTGCATTTGAAACTATATCACTTATATCCCAAGTGTTTGAAACTAAATCATTTGTTTCGCATGGATTTGAAGCTAATCCTTCTACATCGTATTGATTTAAAGCTAAATCATGTGTTTCGCTTGGATATGAAGCTATCTCGTTTGATTCCGTCTGCATTTGAAGCTATCTCACTTGTATCGCAAGTATCTGAAGCTAAATCATTTGTGTCGCAAGAATTTGAAGCTCATCCTTCTACATAGCATTGATTTGAAGCTTAATCATGTGTTTTGCATGGATTAGAAGCTAACTCGTTAGTTTCGTCTGCATTTAAAGCTATATCACTTATATCGCTAGTATCTGAAGCTAAATCATTTTTTTCGCATGGATTTGAAGCTAAACTGTCTACATCGCATTGATTTGAAGCTAAATCATGTGATTCGCATGGATTGGAAGCTAACTCGTTTGTTTCGTCTGCATTTGAAGATATATCACTTAAATCACAATTGTTTGAAGATAAATCATTTGTTCCGCATGGTTTTCAAGCTAAACTTTCTACATCGCATTGATTTAATGCTAAATCATGTGTTGCGCTTGGATTGGAAGCTAGCTCATTTATTTCATCTGCATTTGAAGCTGTATCACTTATATCGCAAGTATCTGAAGCTAAATCATTTGTTTCGCATGGATTTGCAGCTAACTCGGTTGTTTCGTCTGCATTTGAAGCTATATCACATATATTCCAAGCGTTTGAAGCTAAATCATTTGTTTCGCATGGATTTGAAGCTATATCACTTATATCCCAAGCGTTTGAAGCTAAATCATTTGTTTCGCATGGATTTGAAGCTTTACCTTCTACATCGCATTGATTTGAACCTTAGTAATGTGTTTTGCTTGGATATGAAGCTATCTCGTTTGTTTCCCCTACATTTGAAGCTATATCACTTATATCCTATGTGTTTGAAGCTAAATCATTTGTTTCGCATGGATTTGAAGCTAACTCGTTTGCTTCATCTGCATTTGAAGCTATATCACTTATATCCCAAGGGTTTGAAGCTAAATCATTTGCTTCGCTTGGATTTGAAGCTAATCCTTCTACATCCCATTGATTTGAAGCTAAATCATGTGTTTCGCTTGGATTTGAAGCTATACCTTCTACATCGCTTTGATTTCAAGCTAAATCATGTGTTTTGCATGGATTTTATGCTAACTCGTTTGTTTCCCCTGCATTTGAAGCTATATCAGTTATATCGCAAGTATCTGATGCTAAATCATTTGTATCGCATGAATTTGAAGCTAAACCTTCTACATCGCATTGATTTGTAGCTAAATCATGTGATTCGCTTGGATTTGAAGCTAACTCGTTCGTTCCGCCAGCATTTGATGCTATATAACTTCTATCGCAAGTATCTGAAGCTAAATCATTTGTTTCGTATGAATTTGAAGCTAAACCTTCTACATCGTATCGATTTGAAGCAAAATGATATGTATCGCATGGCTTTTGAACTACCCCGTTTGAATCGTCTGCATTTGCAGCTATATCACTTATATCACAAGTGTGTGAAGCTAAATCATTTGTTTCGCATGGATTTGAAGCTAAACCTTCTATATCGTATTCATTTGAAGCGAAATCATGTGTTTCGCTTGGATTTGAAGCTATACCTTCTACATCGCTTTGATTTGTCAGCTAAATCATGTGTTTTGCATGGATTTGATGCTAACTCGTTTGTTTCAACTGCATTTGAAGCTACATCAGTTATATCGCAAGTATCTGAAGCTAAATCATTTGTTACGTATGGATTTGAAGCTAAACCTTCTACATCGTATTGATTTAAAGCTAAATCATATGTTTCGCTTATATATGAAGCTAACTCGTTTGTTTCCGTCTGCATTTGAAGCTGTATCACTTGTATCGCAAGTATCTGAAGCTAAATCATTTGTGTCGCAGGGATTTGATGCTAAACCTTCTACATAGCATTGATTTGAAGCTTAATAATGTGTTATGCATTGATTTGAAGCTAACTCGTTAGTTTCGTCTGCATTTGAAGCTATATCACTTATATCGCTAGTATCTGAAGCTAAATCATTTTTTTCGCATGGATTTGAAGCTAAACTTTCTACATCGCATTGATTTGAAGCTAAATCATGTGATTCGTTTGGTTTTCAAGCTAACTCGTTTGTTTCGTCTGCATTTGAAGATATATCACTTAAATCCCAAGTGTTTGAAGATAAATCATTTTTTTCGCATGGATTTGAAGCTAACTCGTTCGTTTCCCATGCATTTGAAGCTATATCACTCATATCGCAAGTATCTGAACCTAAATCATTTGTTTCGCTTGGATTTGATGCTAAGACTTCTACTTCGCATTGATTTGAAGCTAAGTCATGTATATCGCATGGATTTTGAAGCTAACTCGTTTGTTTCGTCTGAATTTGAAGCTGTATCACTTATATCGGAAGTATCTGAATCTAAATCATTTGTGTCTCATGGATTTGAAGCAAAACCTTCTACATCGCATTGATTTGAAGCTAAATCATGTGCTTCGCATGGGTTTGAAGCTAATTCATGTGTTTCGCATGGATTTGAAGCTAAACCATATACTTCGCATTGATTTGTTGCTAAATCATGTGTTTCGCATGGAATTGAAGCTAACTGGTTTGTTTCATCAGTATTTGCAGCTATGCCACATATATCGCAAGTATCTGAAGCTAAATCGTTGGTTTCGCATGTATTTGAAGCTAAACCTTCTACATTGCATTGATTTACTGCTAAATCATGTGTTTCGCATGGATTTGAAGCTAACTCGTTTGTTTCGCCTGCATTTGAAACTGTATCACATATATCGCAAGTATCTTAAGCTAAATCATTTGTGTCGCATGGATTTGAAGCTGAACTATCTACATCGCATTGATTTGAAGCTAAATCATGTGATTCGCTTGGATTGGAAGCTAACTCGTTTGTTTCGTCTGCATTTGAAGCTGTATCACTTATATCGCAAGTATCAGAATCTAAATCATTTGTGTCTCATGGATTTGAAGCAAAACCTTCTACATCGCATTGATTTGAAGCTAAATCATGTGATTCGTTTGGATTTGAAGATAACTCGTTTGTTTCGCCTGCATTTGATGCTATTTCAGTTATATCGCAACTATCTAATGCTAAATCATGTGTTTCGCTTGGATTTGAAGCTAAACCTTCTACATCGCATTGATTTGAAGCTTAATCATGTGTTTCGCTTGGATTTGAAGCTATACCTTCTTCATCGCTTTGATTTGAAGCTAAATCATGTAGTTTGCATGGATTTGATGCTAACTCGTTTGTTTCCCCTGCATTTGAAGCTATTTCAGTTCTATCGCAAGTATCTGATGCTAAATCATGTGTTTCGCTTGGATTTCAAGCTAAACCTTTTACATCGCATTGATTTAATGCTAAATCATGTGTTTCGCTGGATTGGAAGCTAACTCGTTTATTTCGTCTGCATTTGAAGCTGTATCACTTATATCGCAAGTATCTGAAGATAAATCATTTGTGTCTCATGGATTTGAAGCTAAACCTTCTACATAGCATTGATTTGCAGCTAAATCGTGTGTTTCGCATGGATTTGAAGCTAACTCGTTTGTTTCGTCTTCATTTGAACCTATATCACATGTATCCCAAGTGTTTGAAGCTCAATCATTTGCTTCGCATGGATTTGAAGCTAATCCTTCTACATCGCATTGATTTGAAGCTAAATCATGTGTTTCGCATGGATTTGGAGCCAACTCGTTTATTTCGTCTGCATTTGTAGCTGTATCACTTATATCGCAAGTATCTGAAGCTAAATCATTTGTGTCTACGGATTTGAAGCTAAATCATGTGATTCGCTTGGATTTGAAGCTAACTCGGTTGTTTCGTCTGCATTTGTAGCTATACCACTTATATCGCTAGTATCTGAAGCTAAAACATTTGTGTCTCATGGATTTGAAGCTAAACCTTCTACTTCGAATTGATTTGAAGCTAAATCATGTGTTTCGCATGGATTTGAAGCTAAATCCTTTGTTTCGCATGGATTTCAAGCTGAACCTTCTACATCGCATTGATTTGCAGCTAAATCATGTGTTTCGCATAGATTTGATGCTAAGCCTTAATAATTCGCATGGATTTGAAGCTAACTCATTTGTTTCCCCTGCATTTGAAGCTATATCAGTTATATCGCAAGTATCTGATGCTAAATCATTTGTGTCTCATGGATTTGAAGCTAAATCTTCTACATAGCATTGATTTGCAGCTAAATCATGTGTTTCGCTTGGATATGAAGCTAACTCGTTTGTTTCCGTCTGCATTTGAAGCTATCTCACTTGTATCGCAAGTATCTGAAGCTAAATCATTTGTGTCGCAAGGATTTGAAGCTAATCCTTCTACATAGCATTGATTTGAAGCTTAATCATGTGTTTCGCATGGATTTGAAGCTAACTCGTTAGTTTCGTCCGCATTTAAAGCTATATCACTTATATCGCTAGTATCTGAAGCTAAATCATTTTTTTCGCATGGATTTGAAGCTAAACCTTGCACATCGCATTGATTTGAAGCTAAATCATGTGATTCGTTTGGATTTGAAGCTAATCCTTCTACATCGCATTGATTTGAAGCTAAATCATGTGATTCGCTTGGATTTGAAGCCAACTCGTTTGTTTCGCCTGCATTTGAAGCTATATCACATATATCCCACGTGTTTGAAGCTCAATCATTTGCTTCGCTTGGATTTGAAGCTAATCCTTCTACATCGCATTGACTTGATGCTAAATCATGTGATTCGCTTGGATTGGAAGCTAACTTGTTTATTTCGTCTGCAATTGAAGCTGTATCACTTATATCGCAAGTATCTAAAGCTAAATCATTTGTGTCGCCTGGATTTGAAGTTAAACCTTCTACATAGCATTGATTTGAAGCTTTATAATTTGTTTGGCTTGGAATTAAAGCTAACTCGTTTGTTCCCCTGCATTTGAAGCATATATCACTTATATCGCAAGTATCTAAAGCTAAATCATTTGTTTCGCATGGATTTCAAGCTAAACCTTCTACATAGCATTGGTTTGCAGCTTAATAATGTGTTTTGTTTGGATATGAAGCTAACTCGTTTGTTTCCCCGTACATTTGTAGCTATAACACTTATATCGGAACAATCTGATGCTAAATCATTTGTGTCGCAAGGATTTGAAGCTAATCCTTCTACATAGCATTGATTTGAAGCTAAATCATGTGTTTCGCAAGTATTTAAAGCTAACTCGTTTGTTTCCCCTGCATTTAAAGCTATATCACTTATAACGCTAGTATCTGAAGCTAAATCATCTTTTTCGCATGGATTTGAAGCTAAACTTTCTACATCGCATTGATTTGAAGCTAAATCATGTGATTCGCATGGATTGGAAGCTAACTCGTTTGTTTCGTCTGCATTTGAAGATATATCACTTAAATCCCAATTGTTTGAAGATAAATCATTTGTTCCGCATGGTTTTCAAGCTAAACTCTCTACATCGCATTGATTTAATGCTAAATCATGTGTTGAGCTTGGATTGGAAGCTAACTCATTTATTTCATCTGCATTTGAAGCTGTATCACTTATATCGCAAGTATCTGAAGCTAAATCATTTGTTTCGCATGGATTTGCAGCTAACTCGGTTGTTTCGTCTGCATTTGAAGCTATATCACATATATTCCAAGCGTTTGAAGCTAAATCATTTGTTTCGCATGGATTTGAAGCTATATCACTTATATCCCAAGCGTTTGAAGCTAAATCATTTGTTTCGCATGGATTTGAAGCTTTACTTTCTACATCGCATTGATTTGAATCTTAGTAATGTGTTTTGCTTGGATATGAAGCTATCTCGTTTGTTTCCCCTACATTTGAAGCTATATCACTTATATCCTATGTGTTTGAAGCTAAATCATTTGTTTCGCATGGATTTGAAGCTAACTCGTTTGCTTCGTCTGCATTTGAAGCTATATCAATTATATCCCAAGTGTTTGAAGCTAAATCATTTGCTTCGCTTGGATTTGAAGCTAATCCTTCTACATCCCATTGATTTGAAGCTAAATCATGTGTTTCGCTTGGATTTGAAGCTATACCTTCTACATCGCTTTGATTTCAAGCTAAATCACGTGTTTTGCATGGATTTTATGCTAACTCGTTTGTTTCCCCTGCATTTGAAGCTATATCAGTTATATCGCAAGTATCTGATGCTAAATCATTTGTATCGCATGAATTTGAAGCTAAACCTTCTACATCGCATTGATTTGTAGCTAAATCATGTGATTCGCTTGGATTTGAAGCTAACTCGTTCGTTCCGCCAGCATTTGATGCTATATAACTTCTATCGCAAGTATCTGAAGCTAAATCATTTGTTTCGTATGGATTTGAAGCTTAACCTTCTACATCATATTGATTTGAAGCTAAATCATGTGATTCGCTTGGATTTGAAGCTAACTCGTTTGTTTCGCCTGAATTTGAAGCTATATCACATATATCCCACGTGTTTGAAGCTCAATCATTTGTTTCGCATGGATTGGAAGCTAAACCTTCTATTTCGCATTGATTTAAAGCTAAATCATGTGTTTCGCTTGGATTTTATAGCAAATCCTTCTACATCGCATTGATTTGAAGATAAATCATGTGTTTTGCTTGGATTGCATGCTAACTCGTTCGTTTCGCCTGCATTTGATGCTATATCACTTATATCGCAAGTATCTGAAGCTAAATCATTTGATTCGCATGGATTTGTAGCTAAACCTTCTACATCGTATTGATTTGTAGCTAAATCATGTGATTCGCTTGGATTTGAAGCTAACTCGTTCGTTCCGCCAGCATTTGATGCTATATAACTTCTATCTCAAGTATCTGAAGCTAAATCATTTGTTTCGTATGGATTTGAAGCTTAACCTTCTACATCATATTGATTTGAAGCTAAATCATGTGATTCGCTTGGATTTGAAGCTAACTCGTTTGTTTCGCCTGAATTTGAAGCTATATCACATATATCCCACGTGTTTGAAGCTCAATCATTTGTTTCGCATGGATTGGAAGCTAAACCTTCTACTTCGCATTGATTTAAAGCTAAATCATGTGTTTCGCTTGGATTTTATAGCAAATCCTTCTACATCGCAATGATTTGAAGATAAATCATGTGTTTTGCTTGGATTGCATGCTAACTCGTTCGTTTCGCCTGCATTTGATGCTATATCACTTATATCGCAAGTATCTGAAGCTAAATCATTTGATTCGCATGGATTTGTAGCTAAACCTTCTACATCGTATTGATTTGAAGCTAACTCATTTGTTCCGCATGGATTTGAAGCTAAACATTCTACATCGCATGGATTTGAAGCTAAGCCTTCTATTTCGCATGGATTTAAAGGTAATGATGTGTATCGCATGCATATTGAAGCTAACTCGTTTGATTCGTCTGCATTTGAAGCTATATAACTTATACCCCAAGTGTTTGATGCTGAATCATTTGTTTCCCATGGATTTGTAGCTAAACCTTCTACGTCGCATTGATTTGAAGCTAAATCATTTGTTTCGCATTGATTTGAAGCTAAACCTTCTACATCGCATTGATTTGAAGCTAAATCATGTGATCCGTTTGGATTTGAAGCTAACTCGTTTGTTTCGCCTGCATTTGAAGCTACATCACATATATCCCACGTGTTAGAAGCTCAAACATTTGCTTCGCTTGGATTTGAAGCTAATCCTTCTACATCGCATTGATTTGAAGCTAAATCATGTGTTACGCATGGATTTGAAGCTAAACCTTCTACATCGCATTGATTTGAAGCTAAATCATGTGATTCGTTTGGATTTGAAGCTAATTCGTTTGTTTCGCTTGCATTTGAAGCTATATCACATATATCCCACGTGTTTGAAGCTCAAACATTTGCTTCGCTTGGATTTGAAGCTAATCCTTCTACATCGCATTGATTTGAAGCTAAATCATGTGATTCGCTTGAATTTGAAGCTAACTCGGTTGTTTCGTCTGCATATGAAGCTATACCACTTATATCGCTAGTATCTGAAGCTAAATCATTTGTGTCTCATGGATATGAAGCTATACCTTCTACATAGCATTGATTTGAAGCTAAATCATGTGTTTCGCAAGGATTTGAAGCTAACTCGTTTGTTTCCCCTGCATTTCAAACTATATCACTTATATCGCAAGTATCTGATGCTAAATCAATTGTATCTCATGGATTTGAAGCTAATCCTACTACTTCGAATTGATTTGAAGCTAAATCATTTGTGTCTCATGGATTTGAAGCGAAACCTCCTACATAGCATTGATTTGCAGCTAAATCATGTGTTTTGCATGGATTTGAAGCTAACTCGTTTGCTTCGTCTGCATTTGAAGCAATGTCACTTATATCCCAAGTGTTTGAAGCTAAATCATTTGTTTCGCATGGATTTGAAGCTAATCCTGCTACATCGCATTGATTTGAAGCGTAGTAATGTGTTTTGCTTGGATATGAAGCTGACTCGTTTGATTCGTCTGCATTTGAAGCTGTATCACTTATATCGTAAGTATCTGAAACTAAATCATTTGTTTCGCATGGATTTGAAGCTAAACCTCCTACATAGCATTGACTTGAAGTTAAATCATGTGTTTCGCATGGCTTTGACGATAACTCGTTTGTTTCGCAAGCATTTGTAGCTATATCATTTATATCGCAAGCATTTGAATCCAAATCATTTGTGGCGCATCGATTTGAAGCTAAACCTTCTATATCGTATTGATTTGATGCTAAATCATGTGTATCGCATGGATTTTGAAGTTAACTCGTTTGATTCGTCTGCATTTGAAGCAATATCACTTATATCGCATGTCTCTGAAGCTAAATCATTTGCGTTGCATGGATTTGAAGTTAAACCTTCTACATTGCATTGATTTGAAGCTTAATCATGTGTTTGCATGGATATGAAGCAAAGTCGTCCGTTTCGCCTGCATTTGACGCTATATCACTTATATCTCAAGTATCTGAAGCTAAATCATTTGTTTCGCATGGATTTGAAGCTTAACCTTCTACATCGCATTGATTTGAAGCTAAATCATGTGTTTCGCAAGGATTTGAAGCTAACTCGTTTGTTTCCCCTGCATGTCAAGCTATATCACTTATATCGCAAGTATCTGATGCTAAATCAATTGTATCTCATGGATTTGAAGCTAATCCTACTACTTCGAATTGATTTGAAGCTAAATCATTTGTTTCGCATGGATTTGAAGCTGAACCTTCTACATCGCATTCATTTGCAGCTAAATCATGTGTTTCGCATAGATTTGAAGCTATGTCTTAATAATTCGCATCGATTTGAAGCTAAATGATGTGTATCGCATGGATTTTGAAGCTAACTCGTATGATTCGTCTGCATTCGAAGCTATATCACTTATATTGCAAGTATCGTATGCTAAATCACATGTTTCGCATAGATTTGATGCCAAACCTTCTACATCGCATTGATTTAAAGCTTAGTAATGTGTTTTCCTTGGATATGAAGCTAACTCGTTTGTTTCACCTACATTTGTAGCTACATCACTTATGTCGCTAGTATATGAAGCTAAATCATTAGTGTCTCATGGATTTGAAGCGAAACCTCCTACATAGCATTGATTTGCAGCTAAATCATGTGTTTTGCATGGATTTGAAGCTAACTCGTTTGCTTCGTCTGCATTTGAAGCAATGTCACTTATATCCCAAGTGTTTGAAGCTAAATCATTTGTTTCGCATGGATTTGAAGCTAAACCTGCTACATCGCATTGATTTGAAGCGTAGTAATGTGTTTTGCTTGGATATGAAGCTGACTCGTTTGATTCGTCTGCATTTGAAGCTGTATCACTTATATCGCTAGTATCTGAAGCTAAATCATTTGTGTCTCATGGATATGAAGCTAAACCTTCTACATAGCATTGATTTGAAGCTAAATCATGTGTTTCGCACGGATTTGAAGCTAACTCGTTTGTTTCCCCTGCATTTCAAGCTATATCACTTATATCGCAAGTATCTGATGCTAAATCAATTGTATCTCATGGATTTGAAGCTAATCCTACTACTTCGAATTGATTTGAAGCTAAATCATTTGTTTCGCATGGATTTGAAGCTGAACCTTCTACATCGCATTCATTTGCAGCTAAATCATGTGTTTCGCATAGATTTGAAGCTATGTCTTAATAATTCGCATCGATTTGAAGCTAAATGATGTGTATCGCATGGATTTTGAAGCTAACTCGTATGATTCGTCTGCATTCGAAGCTATATCACTTATATCGCAAGTATCGTATGCTAAATCACATGTTTCGCATGGATTTGAAGCCAAACCTTCTACATCGCATTGATTTAAAGCTTAGTAATGTGTTTTCCTTGGATATGAAGCTAACTCGTTTGTTTCACCTACATTTGTAGCTACATCACTTATGTCGCTAGTATATGAAGCTAAATCATTAGTGTCTCATGGATTTGAAGCGAATCCTCCTACATAGCATTGATTTGAAGCTTAATCATGTGTTTGCATGGATATGAAGCAAAGTCGTCCGTTTCGCCTGCATTTGACGCTATATCACATATATCTCAAGTATCTGAAGCTAAATCATTTGTTTCGCATGGATTTGAAGCTTAACCTTCTAAATCGCATTTATTTGAAGCTAAATCATGTGATTCTCATGGATTTGAAGATACCTCGTTTGTTTCGTCTGCATCTGAAGCTATATCACTTATATCGCAAGTATCTGAAGCTAAATCATTAGTTTCGCATGCATTTGAAGCTAAACATTCTACATCGCATAGATTTGAAGCTAGCTCGTTTGCATCGTGTGCAGTTGAAGCTATATCACTTATATCCCAAGTGTTTGAAGCTAAATCATGTGTTTCGCTTGGATTTGAAGCTAAAACTTATACATCGCATTGATTTGAAGCTAAATCACGTGTTTCGCATGGATTTGAAGCTAACTCGTTAGTCTCGTCTGCATTTGAAGCTATATCACTTATATCGCTAGTATCTAAAGCTAAATCATTTGTTTCGCATGGATTTGAAGCTAGTCCTTCTACATCGCATTGATTTGAAGCTAAATCATGTGTTTCGCATGGATTTGAAGCTAAACCTTCTACATCGCATTGGTTTGAAGCTAAATCATGTGATTCGTTTGGATTTGAAGCTAATTCGTTTGTTTCGCTTGCATTTGAAGCTATATCACATATATTCCACGTGTTTGAAGCTCAAATATTTGCTTCGCTTGGATTTGAAGCTATTCCTTCTACATCGCATTGATTTGAAGCTAAATCATGTGATTCGCTTGAATTTGAAGCTAACTCGGTTGTTTCGTCTGCATTTGAAGCTATACCACTTATATCGCTAGTATCTGAAGCTAAATCATTTGTGTCTCATGGATATGAAGCTAAACCTTCTACATAGCATTGATTTGAAGCTAAATCATGTGTTTCGCACGGATTTGAAGCTAACTCGTTTGTTTCCCCTGCATTTCAAGCTATATCACTTATATCGCAAGTATCTGATGCTAAATCAATTGTATCTCATGGATTTGAAGCTAATCCTACTACTTCGAATTGATTTGAAGCTAAATCATTTGTTTCGCATGGATTTGAAGCTGAACCTTCTACATCGCATTCATTTGCAGCTAAATCATGTGTTTCGCATGGATTTGAAGCTAAGCCTCCTACTTCGCATTGATTTGAAGCTAACTCGTTAGTTTCGTCTGCATTTGAAACTATATCACTTATATTGCAAGTATCTTAAGCTAAATCATTTGTGTCGCATGGATTTGAAGCTAAACTTTCTACATCGAATCTAAATCATGTGATTTGCTTGGATTGGAAGCTAACTCATTTGATCCGTCTGCATTTGAAGCTGTATCACTTATATCGTAAGTATCTGAATCAAAATCATTTGTGTCTCATGGATTTGACACAAAACCTTCTACATAGCATTCATTTGAAGCTAAATCATGTGTTTCGCTTGGATTTGGAGCTAAAACTTATACATCGCATTGATTTGAAGGTAAATGATATGTATCGCATGGATTTTGAAGCTTCCCCGTTTGATTCGTCTGCATTTCCTGCTATATCACTTATATCCCAAGTGTTTGTAGGTAAATCATTTGTTTCGCATGGATTTGAAGCTAAACCTTCTACATCGCATTGATTTGAATCTAAATCATGTGTTGCGCGTGGATTTGAATCTATACCTTCTACATCGCATTGATTTGAAGCTAAATCATGTGTTTCGTTTGGATTTGAAGATATACCTTGTACATCGCTTTGATTTGCAGCTAAATCATGTGTTTCGCATGGAATTGATGCTACCTCGTTTGTTTCCCCTGCATTTGAAGCTATTTCAGTTATATCGCAAGTATCTGATGCTAAATCATTTGTTTAGCATGGATTTGAAGCTAAGCCTTCTACTTCGTATCGATTTGAAGTTAAATGATATATATCGCATGGATTTTGAAGCTTCCCGTTTGATTCGTCTGCATTTCCTGCTATATCACTTATATCCCAAGTGTTTGTAGGTAAATCATTTGTTTCGCATGGATTTGAGGCTAAACCTTCTACATCGTATTGATTTGAAGCTAAATCATGTGTTTCGTTTGGATTTGAAGCTAAACCGTCTACATCGCATTGATTTGCAGCTAAATCATGTGTTTCGCATGGAATTGATGCTAACTCGTTGGTTTCCCCTGCATTTGAAGCTATTTCAGTTATGTCGCAAGTATCTGATACTAAATCATTTGTTTCGCATGGATTTGAAGCTATACCTTCTACATCGCATTGATTTGCAGCTAAATCATGCGTTTCGCATGGATTTGAAGCTGACTCGTTTGTTTCCCCTGCATTTGAAGCTGTTTCGGTTATATCGCAAGTATCTGATGCTAAATCATTTGTCTCGCATGGATTTCAAGCTAAACCTTCTACATCGCATTGATTTGAAGCTAAATCATGTGTTGCGCTTGGATTTGAAGCTAAACCGTCTACATCGCATTGATTTGCAGCTAAATCATGTGTTTCGCATGGAATTGATGCTAACTCGTTGGTTTCCCCTGCATTTGAAGCTATTTCAGTTATGTCGCAAGTATCTGATACTAAATCATTTGTTTCGCATGGATTTGAAGCTATACCTTCTACATCGCATTGATTTGCAGCTAAATCATGCGTTTCGCATGGATTTGAAGCTGACTCGTTTGTTTCCCCTGCATTTGAAGCTATATCAGTTATATCGCAAGTATCTGATGCTAAATCATTTGTTTCGCATGGATTTGAAGCTAAACCTTCTACATCGCATTGATTTGCATCTAAATCATGTGTTTCGCATGGATTTGAAGCTAACTCGTTTGATTCCCCTGCATTTGAAGCTATTTCGGTTATATCGCAAGTATCTGATGCTAAATCATTTGTCTCGCATGGATTTGAAGCTAAACCTTCTACATCGCATTGATTTGAAGCTAAATCATGTGTTGCGCTTGGATTTGAACCTATACCTTCTACATCGCATTGATTTGCATCTAAATCATGTGTTTCGCATGGATTTGAAGCTAACTCGTTCGTTTCGCCTGCATTTGATGCTATATCACTTATATCGCAAGTGTTTGAAGCTAAATCATTTGTTTCGCATGGATTTGAAGCTAAACCTTCTACATCGCATTGATTTGAAGCTAAATCATGTGTTTCGCTTGGATTTGAAGCTATACCTTCTACATCGTATTGATTTGCAGCTAAATCATGTGTTTCGCATGGATTTGAAGCTAACTCGGTCGTTTCGCCTGCATTTGATGCTATATCACTTATATCGCAAGTATCTGAAGCTAAATCATTTGTTTCGTATAGATTTGAAGTTTAACCTTCTACATCGCATTGATTTGAAGCTAAATCATGTGGTTCGCTTGGATTTGAAGATAACTCGTTTGATTCGTCTGCGTTTGAAGCTATATCACTTATATCCCAAGTGTATGAAGCTAAATCATGTGTTTAGCATGGAATTGATGCTAACTCGTTTGTTTCCCCTGCATTTGAAGCTATTTCAGTTATGTCGCAAGTATCTGATGCTAAATCATTTGTTTCGCATGGATTTGAAGCTAAACCTTCTACATCGCATTGATTTGCAGCTAAATCATGCGTTTCGCATGGATTTGAAGCTAACTCGTTTGTTCCCCCCGCATTTGAAGCTATTTCAGTTATATCGCAAGTATCTGATGCTAAATCACTTGTTTCGCATGGATTTGAAGCTAAACCTTCTACATCGCATTGATTTGCAGCAAAATCATGTGTTTCGCATGGATTTGAAGCTAACTCGGTCGTATCGCCTGCATTTGATGCTATATCACTTATATCGCAAGTATCTGAAGCTAAATCATTTGTTTCGTATAGATTTGAAGTTTAACCTTCTACATCGCATTGATTTGAAGCTAAATCATGTGTATCGCATGGATTTTGAAGCTAACTCGTTTGATTCGTCTGCATTTGAAGCTATATTAGTTATATCGCAAGTATCTAATGCTAAATCATTTGTTTCGCATGGATTTGATGCTAAACCTTCTACATCGCATTGATTTGCAGCTAAATAATGTGTTTCGCATGGATTTGAAGCTAACTCGTTCGTTTCGCCTGCATTTGATGCTATATCACTTATATCGCAAGTGTTTGAAGCTAAATCATTTGTTTCGCATGGATTTGAAGCTAACTCGTTTGTTTCGTCTGCATTTGAAGATATATCACTTATATCGCAAGTATCTGAAGCTGAATCATTTATGTCTCATAGATAAAAGGCTAAACTTTCTACATAGCATTGATTTGCAGCTAAATCGTGTGTTTCGCATGGATTTGAAGCTAACTCGTTAGTTTCGTCTGCATTTGAAGCTGTATCACTTATATCGCAAGTATCTGAAGCTAAATCATTTGTGTCGCAAGGATTTGAAGCTAAACCTTCTACATAGCATTGATTTGAAGCTTAATCATGTGTTTCGCATGGATTTGAAGCTAACTCGTTAGTTTCGTCTGCATTTGGAGCTATAACACTTATATACCAAGTGTTTGAAGCTAAATCATTTGTTTCGCATGGATTTGAAGCTAAACCTTCTACATCGCATTGATTTGAAGCAAAATCATGTAATTCGCTTGGATTGGAAGCTAAATCGTTTGTTTCGACTATATTTCAAGATATATCACTTATATCCCAAGTATTTGAAGATAAATCATTTGTTTCGAATGGATTTCAAGCTAAACCATCTACATCGCATTGATTTGCAGCTAAATCATGTGATTCGCATAGATCTGAAGCTAACTCGTTTGATTCGTCTGCATTTGAAGCTATATCGCTTATATCCCAAGTGTTTGTAGCTAAATCATTTGTTTCGCATGAATTTGAAGCTAAACCTTCTATATCGCATTGATTTGTAGCTAAGTCATGTGTTGCGTTTGGATTTGAAGCTAGCTTGTTTGTTTCGAATGCATTTGAAGCTATATCACCTATATCACAAGTGTTTGAAGCTAAATCATTTGTTTCGGCTGGATTTGAAACTGAACCTTCCACATCGCATTTATTTGAACCTAAATCATGTGATTCTCTTGGATTTGAAGCTATCTCGTTTGTTTCGACTGCATTTGAAGCTATATCACTTATATCCCAAGTGTTTGAAGCTAAATCATTTGTTTCGCATGTATTTGCAGCTAAGCCTTCTACTTCGTATCGATTTGAAGGTAAATGATATGTATCGCATGGATTTTGAAGCTTCCCCGTTTGATTCGTCTGCATTTCCTGCTATATCACTTATATCCCAAGTGTTTGTAGGTAAATCATTTGTTTCGCATGGATTTGAAGCTAAACCTTCTACATCGCATTGATTTGAATCTAAATCATGTGTTGCGCGTGGATTTGAATCTATACCTTCTACATCGCATTGATTTGAAGCTAAATCATGTGTTTCGTTTGGATTTGAAGATATACCTTGTACATCGCTTTGATTTGCAGCTAAATCATGTGTTTCGCATGGAATTGATGCTACCTCGTTTGTTTCCCCTGCATTTGAAGCTATTTCAGTTATATCGCAAGTATCTGATGCTAAATCATTTGTTTAGCATGGATTTGAAGCTAAGCCTTCTACTTCGTATCGATTTGAAGTTAAATGATATATATCGCATGGATTTTGAAGCTTCCCGTTTGATTCGTCTGCATTTCCTGCTATATCACTTATATCCCAAGTGTTTGTAGGTAAATCATTTGTTTCGCATGGATTTGAGGCTAAACCTTCTACATCGTATTGATTTGAAGCTAAATCATGTGTTTCGTTTGGATTTGAAGCTAAACCGTCTACATCGCATTGATTTGCAGCTAAATCATGTGTTTCGCATGGAATTGATGCTAACTCGTTGGTTTCCCCTGCATTTGAAGCTATTTCAGTTATGTCGCAAGTATCTGATACTAAATCATTTGTTTCGCATGGATTTGAAGCTATACCTTCTACATCGCATTGATTTGCAGCTAAATCATGCGTTTCGCATGGATTTGAAGCTGACTCGTTTGTTTCCCCTGCATTTGAAGCTGTTTCGGTTATATCGCAAGTATCTGATGCTAAATCATTTGTCTCGCATGGATTTCAAGCTAAACCTTCTACATCGCATTGATTTGAAGCTAAATCATGTGTTGCGCTTGGATTTGAACCTATACCTTCTACATCGCATTGATTTGAAGCTAAATCATGTGTTTCGTTTGGATTTGAAGCTAAACCGTCTACATCGCATTGATTTGCAGCTAAATCATGTGTTTCGCATGGAATTGATGCTAACTCGTTGGTTTCCCCTGCATTTGAAGCTATTTCAGTTATGTCGCAAGTATCTGATACTAAATCATTTGTTTCGCATGGATTTGAAGCTATACCTTCTACATCGCATTGATTTGCAGCTAAATCATGCGTTTCGCATGGATTTGAAGCTGACTCGTTTGTTTCCCCTGCATTTGAAGCTATATCAGTTATATCGCAAGTATCTGATGCTAAATCATTTGTTTCGCATGGATTTGAAGCTAAACCTTCTACATCGCATTGATTTGCATCTAAATCATGTGTTTCGCATGGATTTGAAGCTAACTCGTTTGTTTCCCCTGCATTTGAAGCTATTTCGGTTATATCGCAAGTATCTGATGCTAAATCATTTGTCTCGCATGGATTTGAAGCTAAACCTTCTACATCGCATTGATTTGAAGCTAAATCATGTGTTGCGCTTGGATTTGAACCTATACCTTCTACATCGCATTGATTTGCATCTAAATCATGTGTTTCGCATGGATTTGAAGCTAACTCGTTCGTTTCGCCTGCATTTGATGCTATATCACTTATATCGCAAGTGTTTGAAGCTAAATCATTTGTTTCGCATGGATTTGAAGCTAAACCTTCTACATCGCATTGATTTGAAGCTAAATCATGTGTTTCGCTTGGATTTGAAGCTATACCTTCTACATCGTATTGATTTGCAGCTAAATCATGTGTTTCGCATGGATTTGAAGCTAACTCGGTCGTTTCGCCTGCATTTGATGCTATATCACTTATATCGCAAGTATCTGAAGCTAAATCATTTGTTTCGTATAGATTTGAAGTTTAACCTTCTACATCGCATTGATTTGAAGCTAAATCATGTGGTTCGCTTGGATTTGAAGCTAACTCGTTTGATTCGTTTGCGTTTGAAGCTATATCACTTATATCCCAAGTGTATGAAGCTAAATCATGTGTTTAGCATGGAATTGATGCTAACTCGTTTGTTTCCCCTGCATTTGAAGCTATTTCAGTTATGTCGCAAGTATCTGATGCTAAATCATTTGTTTCGCATGGATTTGAAGCTAAACCTTCTACATCGCATTGATTTGCAGCTAAATCATGCGTTTCGCATGGATTTGAAGCTAACTCGTTTGTTTCCCCCGCATTTGAAGCTATTTCAGTTATATCGCAAGTATCTGATGCTAAATCACTTGTTTCGCATGGATTTGAAGCTAAACCTTCTACATCGCATTGATTTGCAGCAAAATCATGTGTTTCGCATGGATTTGAAGCTAACTCGGTCGTATCGCCTGCATTTGATGCTATATCACTTATATCGCAAGTATCTGAAGCTAAATCATTTGTTTCGTATAGATTTGAAGTTTAACCTTCTACATCGCATTGATTTGAAGCTAAATCATGTGTATCGCATGGATTTTGAAGCTAACTCGTTTGATTCGTCTGCATTTGAAGCTATATTAGTTATATCGCAAGTATCTAATGCTAAATCATTTGTTTCGCATGGATTTGATGCTAAACCTTCTACATCGCATTGATTTGCAGCTAAATCATGTGTTTCGCATGGATTTGAAGCTAACTCGTTCGTTTCGCCTGCATTTGATGCTATATCACTTATATCGCAAGTGTTTGAAGCTAAATCATTTGTTTCGCATGGATTTGAAGCTAACTCGTTTGTTTCGTCTGCATTTGAAGATATATCACTTATATCGCAAGTATCTGAAGCTGAATCATTTATGTCTCATAGATAAAAGGCTAAACTTTCTACATAGCATTGATTTGCAGCTAAATCGTGTGTTTCGCATGGATTTGAAGCTAACTCGTTAGTTTCGTCTGCATTTGAAGGTGTATCACTTATATCGCAAGTATCTGAAGCTAAATCATTTGTGTCGCAAGGATTTGAAGCTAAACCTTCTACATAGCATTGATTTGAAGCTTAATCATGTGTTTCGCATGGATTTGAAGCTAACTCGTTAGTTTCGTCTGCATTTGGAGCTATAACACTTATATACCAAGTGTTTGAAGCTAAATCATTTGTTTCGCATGGATTTGAAGCTAAACCTTCTACATCGCATTGATTTGAAGCAAAATCATGTAATTCGCTTGGATTGGAAGCTAAATCGTTTGTTTCGACTATATTTCAAGATATATCACTTATATCCCAAGTATTTGAAGATAAATCATTTGTTTCGAATGGATTTCAAGCTAAACCATCTACATCGCATTGATTTGCAGCTAAATCATGTGATTCGCATAGATCTGAAGCTAACTCGTTTGATTCGTCTGCATTTGAAGCTATATCGCTTATATCCCAAGTGTTTGAAGCTAAATCATTTGTTTCGCATGAATTTGAAGCTAAACCTTCTATATCGCATTGATTTGTAGCTAAGTCATGTGTTGCGTTTGGATTTGAAGCTAGCTTGTTTGTTTCGAATGCATTTGAAGCTATATCACCTATATCACAAGTGTTTGAAGCTAAATCATTTGTTTCGGCTGGATTTGAAACTGAACCTTCCACATCGCATTTATTTGAACCTAAATCATGTGATTCTCTTGGATTTGAAGCTATCTCGTTTGTTTCGACTGCATTTGAAGCTATATCACTTATATCCCAAGTGTTTGAAGCTAAATCATTTGTTTCGCATGTATTTGAAGGTAATACTTCTACATCGCTTCGATTTGCAGCTAAATCATGTCATTCGCATAGATTCGAAGCTAACTCGTTCGTTTCGCCTGCATTTGTAGCTATATCATTTATATCACAAGTATTTGAAGCTAAATATTTTGTATCCCATGGATTTGATGCTAAACCTTCTCCATCGCATTGATTTGCAGCTGAATCATGTGTTTCGCATGGACTTGAAACTAACTCGTTTGTTTCGAATGCTGCTGAAGCTATATCACGCATATCCCAAGTATTTGAAGCTAAATAATTTGTATCCCATGGATTTGAAGCTAAACCTTCTCCATAGCATTGAATTGCAGCTGAATCTTGTGTTTCGCATGGACTTGAAACTAACTCGTTTGTTTTGTCTGCAGCTGAAGCTATATAACCTATATCCCAAGTGTTTGAAGCTCAATCATTTGTGTCGCATGGATTTGAAGCTAAACCTTCTAAATCGCATAGATTTGAAGCTAAATCATGTGTTTCGCTTGGATATGAAGCAAACTCGTATGTTTAATCTGCATTTGAAGATATAGCATTCATATCGCAAGTATCTGAAGCTAAATCATTTGTGTCGCATGAATTTGAAGCTAAACCTTCTATATCGCATTGATTTGTAGCTAAGTCATGTGTTGCGTTTGGATTTGAAGCTAGCTTGTTTGTTTCGAATGCATTTGAAGCTATATCACCTATATCACAAGTGTTTGAAGCTAAATCATTTGTTTCGGCTGGATTTGAAACTGAACCTTCCACATCGCATTTATTTGAAGCTAAATCATGTGATTCTCTTGGATTTGAAGCTAACTCGTTTGTTTCGTCTGCATTTGAAGATATATCACATACATTCCAAGCGTTTGAAGCTAAATCATTTGTTTCGCATGGATTTGAAGCTATATCACTTATATCCCAAGCGTTTGAAAGTAAATCATTTGTTTCGCATGGATTTGAAGCTAAACCTTCATACAGCGCATTGCTTTGAAGCCAAATCATTTGATTCGCTTGGATTTGAAGCTAACTCGTTTGTTTCGTCTGCATTTGAAGGTATATCACTTCTATCCCAAGTATCTGAAGATAAATCATTTGTTTCGCATGGATTTCAAGCTAAACCTTCTACATCGCCTTGATTTGCAGCTAAATCATGTGTTTCGCTTGGATTTGAAGCTTATCCTTCTACATCGCATTGATTTGAAGATAAATCATGTGTTTTGCTTGGATTTCATGCTAACTCGTCCGTTTCGCCTGCATTTGATGCTATATCACTTATATCGCAAGTATCTGAAGCTAAATCATTTGATTCGCATGGATTTGAAGCTAAACCTTCTACATCGTATTGATTTGAAGCTGACTCATTTGTTTCGCATGGATTTGAAGCTAAACATTCTACATCGCATGGATTTGAAGCTAAACCTTATACATCGCATTGATTTGAAGCTAAATCGTGTGTTTCGCTTGGATTTGAAGCTAAACCTTCTACATCGTATCGATTTGAAGCAAAATGATAAGTATCGCATGGCTTTTGAAGCTACCCCGTTTGAATCGTCTGCATTTGCAGCTATATCACTTATATCACAAGTGTTTGAAGCTAAATCATTTGTTTCGCATGGATTTGAAGCTAAACCTTCTATGTCGCATTCATTTGAAGCTAAATCATGTGTTTCGCTTGGATTAGTAGCTATACCTTCTACATCGCTTTGATTTGTTAGCTAAATCATGTGTTTTGCATGGATTTGATGCTAACTCGTTTGTTTCCCCTGCATTTGAAGCTATGTCATTTATATCGCAAATATCTGATGCTAAATCATTTGTTTCGCATGGATTTGAAGCTGAACCTTCTACATCGCATTGATTTGCAGCTAAATCATGTGTTTCGCATAGATTTGAAGCTATGTCTTAATAATTCGCATCGATTTGAAGCTAAATGATGTGTATCGCATGGATTTTGAAGCTAACTCGTTTGATTCGTCTGCATTCGAAGCTATATCACTTATATCGCAAGTATCGTATGCTAAATCACTTGTTTCGCATGAATTTGAAGCTAAACCTTCTACATCGCATTGACTTGAAGCTAAATCATGTGTTTTGCATGGATTTGAAGCTAACTCGTATGTTTTCCCTGCACTTGAAGCTATATCACTTATATCGCAAGTATCTGAAGCAAAATCATTTGTGTCGCATGGATTTGAAGCTAAACCTTCTACATAGCATTGATTTGCAGCTAAATCATGTGTTTCGCATAGATTTGAAGCTATGTCTTAATAATTCGCATCGATTTGAAGCTAAATGATGTGTATCGCATGGATTTTGAAGCTAACTCGTTTGATTCGTCTGCATTCGAAGCTATATCACTTATATCGCAAGTATCGTATGCTAAATCACTTGTTTCGCATGAATTTGAAGCTAAACCTTCTACATCGCATTGACTTGAAGCTAAATCATGTGTTTTGCATGGATTTGAAGCTAACTCGTATGTTTTCCCTGCACTTGAAGCTATATCACTTATATCGCAAGTATCTGAAGCAAAATCATTTGTGTCGCATGGATTTGAAGCTAAACCTTCTACATAGCATTGATTTGAAGCTTAATCATGTGTTTTGCATGGATTTGTAGCTACCTCGTATGTTTTTCCTGCATTTGAAGCATATATCACTTATATCGCAAGTATCTAAAGCTAAATCATTTGTTTCGCATGGATTTGAAGCTAAATCTTCTACATAGCATTGGTTTGAAGTTAAATCATGTGTTTCGCTTGGATTTGAAGCTTATCCTTCTACATCGCATTGATTTGAAGATAAATCATGTGTTTTGATTGGATTTCATGCTAACACGTCCGTTTCGCCTGCATTTGATGCTATATCACTTATATCGCAAGTATCTGAAGCTAAATCATTTGATTCGCATGGATTTGAAGCTCAACCTTCTACATCGTATTGATTTGAAGCTAACTCATTTGTTTCGCATGGATTTGAAGCTAAACATTCTACATCGCATGGATTTGAAGCTAAGCCTTCTATTTCGCATGGATTTAAAGGTAATGATGTGTATCGCATGCATATTGAAGCTAACTCGTTTGATTCGTCTGCATTTGAAGCTATATCACATATACCCCAAGTGTTTGATGCTAAATCATGTGTTTCGCTTGCATTTGAAGCTAAACCTTCTACATCGTATCGATTTGAAGCAAAATGATATGTATCGCATGGCTTTTGAAGCTACCCCGTTTGAATCGTCTGCATTTGCAGCTATATCACTTATATCACAAGTGTTTGAAGCTAAATCATTTGTTTCGCATGGATTTGAAGCTAAACCTTCTATATCGCATTCATTTGAAGCGAAATCATGTGTTTCGCTTGGATTTGAAGCTATACCTTCTACATCGCTTTGATTTGTCAGCTAAATCATGTGTTTCGCTTGGTTTTGTTGCTAACTCGTTTGTTTCACCTGCATTTGAAGCTACATCAGTTATATCGCAAGTACCTGATGCTAAATCATTTGTTTCGCATGGATTTGAAGCTAAACCTTCTACATCGCATTGATTTGCAGCTAAATCATGTGTTTCGCATGGATTTGAAGCTAACTCGTTCGTTTCGCCTGCATTTGATGCTATATCACTTATATCGCAAGTGTTTGAAGTTAAATCATTTGTATCGCATGGATTTGAAGCTAAACCTTCTACATCATATCGATTTGGAACTAAATGATATCTATCGCATGGATTTTGAAGCTATCCCATTTGATTCGTCTGCATTTGCAGCTATATCACTTATATCACAAGTGTTTGAAGCTAAATCATTTGTTTCGCATGGATTTGAAGCTAAACCTTCTACATCGCATTGATTTGAAGCTAAATCATGTGATTCGCTTGGATTTGAAGCTAACTCGTTTGTTTCGCCTGCATTTGAAGCTACATCACATATATCCCACGTGTTAGAAGCTCAAACATTTGTTTCGCTTGGATTTGAAGCTAATCCTTCTACATCGCATTGATTTGAAGCTAAATCATGTGATTCGCTTGGATTTGAAGCTAAACCTTCTACATCGCATTGATTTGAAGCTAAATCATGAGATTCGTTTGCATTTGAAGCTAACTCGTTTGTTTCGCCTGCATTTGAAGCTACATCACATATATCCCACGTGTTTGAAGCTCAAACATTTGCTTCGCTTGGATTTGAAGCTAATCCTTCTACATCGCATTGATTTGAAGCTAAATCATGTGATTCGCTTGGATTTGAAGCTAACTCATTTGTTTCGCCTGCATTTGAAGCTATATCACATATATCCCACGTGTTTGAAGCTCAATCATTTGGTTCGCTTGGATTTGAAGCTAAACCTTCTACATCGCATTGACTTGAAGCTAAATCATGTGTTTTGCATGGATTTGAAGCTAACTCGTATGTTTTCCCTGCACTTGAAGCTATATCACTTATATCGCAAGTATCTGAAGCAAAATCATTTGTGTCGCATGGATTTGAAGCTAATCCTTCTACATAGCATTGATTTGAAGCTTAATCATGTGTTTTGCATGGATTTGTAGCTACCTCGTATGTTTTTCCTGCATTTGAAGCTATATCACTTATATCGCAAGTATCTGATGCTAAATCATTTGTTTCGCATGGATTTGAAGCTAAACCTTCTACATCGCATCGATTTGAAGTTAAATCATGTGTTTCGCTTGGATTTGATGCTTATCCTTCTACATTGTATTGATTTGAAGATAAATCATGTGTTTTGATTGGATTTCATGCTAACTCGTCCGTTTCGCCTGCATTTGATGCTATATCACTTATATCGCAAGTATCTAAAGCTAAATCATTTGTGTCGCCTGGATTTGAAGTTAAACCTTCTACATAGCATTGATTTGAAACTTAATAATGTGTTTTGCTTGGAATTAAAGCTAACTTGTTTGTTTCTCCTGCATTTGAAGCATATATCACTTATATCGCAAGTATCTAAAGCTAAATCATTTGTTTCGCATGGATTTGAAGCTAAATCTTGTACATAGCATTGGTTTGAAGTTAAATCATGTGTTTCGCTTGGATTTGAAGCTTATCCTTCTACATCGCATTGATTTGAAGATAAATCATGTGTTTTGCTTGGATTTCATGCTAACACGTCCGTTTCGCCTGCATTTGATGCTATGTCACTTATATCGCAAGTATCTGAAGCTAAATCATTTGATTCGCATGGATTTGAAGCTCAACCTTCTACATCGTATTGATTTGAAGCTAACTCATTTGTTTCGCATGGATTTGAAGCTAAACATTCTACATCGCATGGATTTGAAGCTAAGCCTTCTATTTCGCATGGATTTAAAGGTAATGATGTGTATCGCATGCATATTGAAGCTAACTCGTTTGATTCGTCTGCATTTGAAGCTATATCACATATACCCCAAGTGTTTGATGCTAAATCATTTGTTTCTCATGGATTTGAAGCTAAACCTTATACATCGCATTGATTTGAAGCTAAATCATGTGTTTCGCTTGCATTTGAAGCTAAACCTTCTACATCGTATCGATTTGAAGCAAAATGATATGTATCGCATGGCTTTTGAAGCTACCCCGTTTGAATCGTCTGCATTTGCAGCTATATCACTTATATCACAAGTGTTTGAAGCTAAATCATTTGTTTCGCATGGATTTGAAGCTAAACCTTCTATATCGCATTCATTTGAAGCGAAATCATGTGTTTCGCTTGGATTTGAAGCTATACCTTCTACATCGCTTTGATTTGTCAGCTAAATCATGTGTTTCGTCTGGTTTTGTTGCTAACTCGTTTGTTTCACCTGCATTTGAAGCTACATCAGTTATATCGCAAGTACCTGATGCTAAATCATTTGTTTCGCATGGATTTGAAGCTAAACCTTCTACATCGCATTGATTTGCAGCTAAATCATGTGTTTCGCATGGATTTGAAGCTAACTCGTTCGTTTCGCCTGCATTTGATGCTATATCACTTATATCGCAAGTGTTTGAAGCTAAATCATTTGTATCGCATGGATTTGAAGCTAATCCTTCTACATCATATCGATTTGGAACTAAATGATATCTATCGCATGGATTTTGAAGCTATCCCATTTGATTCGTCTGCATTTGCAGCTATATCACTTATATCACAAGTGTTTGAAGCTAAATCATTTGTTTCGCATGGATTTGAAGCTAAACCTTCTACATCGCATTGATTTGAAGCTAAATCATGTGATTCGCTTGGATTTGAAGCTAACTCGTTTGTTTCGCCTGCATTTGAAGCTACATCACATATATCCCACGTGTTAGAAGCTCAAACATTTGCTTCGCTTGGATTTGAAGCTAATCCTTCTACATCGCATTGATTTGAAGCTAAATCATGTGATTCGCTTGGATTTGAAGCTAAACCTTCTACATCGCATTGATTTGAAGCTAAATCATGAGATTCGTTTGGATTTGAAGCTAACTCGTTTGTTTCGCCTGCATTTGAAGCTACATCACATATATCCCACGTGTTTGAAGCTCAAACATTTGCTTCGCTTGGATTTGAAGCTAATCCTTCTACATCGCATTGATTTGAAGCTAAATCATGTGTTTTGCTTGGATTTCATGCTAACTCGTTTGTTTCCCCTGCATTTGAAGCATATATCACTTATATCGCAAGTATCTAAAGCTAAATCATTTGTTTCGCATGGATTTGAAGCTAAACCTTCTACATAGCATTGATTTGAAACTTAATAATGTGTTTTGCTTGGAATTAAAGCTAACTCGTTTGTTTCGCCTGCATTTGAAGCTATGTCACATATATCCCACGTGTTTGAAGCTCAATCATTTGGTTCGCTTGGATTTGAAGCTAATCCTTCTACATCGCATTGATTTGAAGCTAAATCATGTGTTTTGCATGAATTTGAAGCTAACTCGTTTGTTTCCTCTACAATTGAAGCTATATCACTTATATCGCAAGTATCTAAAGCTAAATCATTTGTGTCGCCTGGATTTGAAGTTAAACCTTCTACATAGCATTGATTTGAAGCTTAATAATGTGTTTTGCTTGGAATTAAAGCTAACTCGTTTGTTTCCCCTGCATTTGAAGCATATATCACTTATATCGCAAGTATCTAAAGCTAAATCATTTGTTTCGCATGGATTTGAAGCTAAACCTTCTACATAGCATTGATTTGAAACTTAATAATGTGTTTTGCTTGGAATTAAAGCTAACTCGTTTGTTTCTCCTGCATTTGATGCATATATCACTTATATCGCAAGTATCTAAAGCTAAACCATTTGTTTCGCATGGATTTGTAGCTAAACCTTCTACATCGCATTGATTTGAAACTTAATAATGTGTTTTGCTTGGAATTAAAGCTAACTCGTTTGTTTCTCCTGCATTTGAAGCATATATCACTTATATCGCAAGTATCTAAAGCTAAACCATTTGTTTCGCATGGATTTGAAGCTAAACCTTATACATCGCATTGATTTGAAGCTAAATCATGTGTTTCGCTTGCATTTGAAGCTAAACCTTCTACATCGTATCGATTTGAAGCAAAATGATATGTATCGCATGGCTTTTGAAGCTACCCCGTTTGAATCGTCTGCATTTGCAGCTATATCACTTATATCACAAGTGTTTGAAGCTAAATCATTTGTTTCGCATGGATTTGAAGCTAAACCTTCTATATCGCATTCATTTGAAGCGAAATCATGTGTTTCGCTTGGATTTGAAGCTATACCTTCTACATCGCTTTGATTTGTCAGCTAAATCATGTGTTTCGCCTGGTTTTGTTGCTAACTCGTTTGTTTCACCTGCATTTGAAGCTACATCAGATATATCGCAAGTACCTGATGCTAAATCATTTGTTTCGCATGGATTTGAAGCTAAACCTTCTACATCGCATTGATTTGCAGCTAAATCATGTGTTTCGCATGGATTTGAAGCTAACTCGTTCGTTTCGCCTGCATTTGATGCTATATCACTTATATCGCAAGTGTTTGAAGCTAAATCATTTGTATCGCATGGATTTGAAGCTAAACCTTCTACATCATATCGATTTGGAACTAAATGATATCTATCGCATGGATTTTGAAGCTATCCCATTTGATTCGTCTGCATTTGCAGCTATATCACTTATATCACAAGTGTTTGAAGCTAAATCATTTGTTTCGCATGGATTTGAAGCTAAACCTTCTACATCGCATTGATTTGAAGCTAAATCATGTGATTCGCTTGGATTTGAAGCTAACTCGTTTGTTTCGCCTGCATTTGAAGCTACATCACATATATCCCACGTGTTAGAAGCTCAAACATTTGCTTCGCTTGGATTTGAAGCTAATCCTTCTACATCGCATTGATTTGAAGCTAAATCATGTGATTCGCTTGGATTTGAAGCTAAACCTTCTACATCGCATTGATTTGAAGCTAAATCATGAGATTCGTTTGGATTTGAAACTAACTCGTTTGTTTCGCCTGCATTTGAAGCTACATCACATATATCCCACGTGTTTGAAGCTCAAACATTTGCTTCGCTTGGATTTGAAGCTAATCCTTCTACATCGCATTGATTTGAAGCTAAATCATGTGATTCGCTTGGATTTGAAGCTAACTCGTTTGTTTCGCCTGCATTTGAAGCTATGTCACATATATCCCACGTGTTTGAAGCTCAATCATTTGGTTCGCTTGGATTTGAAGCTAAACCTTCTACATAGCATTGATTTGAAACTTAATAATGTGTTTTGCTTGGAATTAAAGCTAACTCGTTTGTTTCGCCTGCATTTGAAGCTATGTCACATATATCCCACGTGTTTGAAGCTCAATCATTTGGTTCGCTTGGATTTGAAGCTAATCCTTCTACATCGCATTGATTTGAAGCTAAATCATGTGTTTTGCATGAATTTGAAGCTAACTCGTTTGTTTCCTCTACAATTGAAGCTATATCACTTATATCACAAGTATCTAAAGCTAAATCATTTGTGTCGCCTGGATTTGAAGTTAAACCTTCTACATAGCATTGATTTGAAGCTTAATAATGTGTTTTGCTTGGAATTAAAGCTAACTCGTTTGTTTCCCCTGCATTTGAAGCATATATCACTTATATCGCAAGTATCTAAAGCTAAATCATTTGTTTCGCATGGATTTGAAGCTAAACCTTCTACATAGCATTGATTTGAAACTTAATAATGTGTTTTGCTTGGAATTAAAGCTAACTCGTTTGTTTCTCCTGCATTTGAAGCATATATCACTTATATCGCAAGTATCTAAAGCTAAACCATTTGTTTCGCATGGATTTGTAGCTAAACCTTCTACATCGCATTGATTTGAAACTTAATAATGTGTTTTGCTTGGAATTAAAGCTAACTCGTTTGTTTCTCCTGCATTTGAAGCATATATCACTTATATCGCAAGTATCTAAAGCTAAACCATTTGTTTCGCATGGATTTGAAGCTAAACCTTCTACATAGCATTGGTTTGAAGTTAAATCATGTGTTTCGCTTGATTTGAAGCTTATCCTTCTACATCGCATTGATTTGAAGATAAATCATGTGTTTTGCTTGGATTTGAAGCTAACTCGTTTGTTTCGCCTGCATTTGAAGCTATATCACATATATCCCACGTGTTTGAAGCTCAATCATTTGGTTCGCTTGGATTTGAAGCTAAACCTTCTACATCGCATTGACTTGAAGCTAAATCATGTGTTTTGCATGGATTTGAAGCTAACTCGTATGTTTTCCCTGCACTTGAAGCTATATCACTTATATCGCAAGTATCTGAAGCAAAATCATTTGTGTCGCATGGATTTGAAGCTAATCCTTCTACATAGCATTGATTTGAAGCTTAATCATGTGTTTTGCATGGATTTGTAGCTACCTCGTATGTTTTTCCTGCATTTGAAGCTATATCACTTATATCGCAAGTATCTGATGCTAAATCATTTGTTTCGCATGGATTTGAAGCTAAACCTTCTACATCGCATCGATTTGAAGTTAAATCATGTGTTTCGCTTGGATTTGATGCTTATCCTTCTACATTGTATTGATTTGAAGATAAATCATGTGTTTTGATTGGATTTCATGCTAACTCGTCCGTTTCGCCTGCATTTGATGCTATATCACTTATATCGCAAGTATCTAAAGCTAAATCATTTGTGTCGCCTGGATTTGAAGTTAAACCTTCTACATAGCATTGATTTGAAACTTAATAATGTGTTTTGCTTGGAATTAAAGCTAACTTGTTTGTTTCTCCTGCATTTGAAGCATATATCACTTATATCGCAAGTATCTAAAGCTAAATCATTTGTTTCGCATGGATTTGAAGCTAAATCTTCTACATAGCATTGGTTTGAAGTTAAATCATGTGTTTCGCTTGGATTTGAAGCTTATCCTTCTACATCGCATTGATTTGAAGATAAATCATGTGTTTTGCTTGGATTTCATGCTAACACGTCCGTTTCGCCTGCATTTGATGCTATATCACTTACATCGCAAGTATCTGAAGCTAAATCATTTGACTCGCATGGATTTGAAGCTCAACCTTCTACATCGTATTGATTTGAAGCTAACTCATTTGTTTCGCATGGATTTGAAGCTAAACATTCTACATCGCATGGATTTGAAGCTAAGCCTTCTATTCGCATGGATTTAAAGGTAATGATGTGTATCGCATGCATATGAAGCTAACTCGTTTGATTCGTCTGCATTTGAAGCTATATCACATATACCCCAAGTGTTTGATGCTAAATCATTTGTTTCTCATGGATTTGAAGCTAAACCTTATACATCGCATTGATTTGAAGCTAAATCATGTGTTTCGCTTGCATTTGAAGCTAAACCTTCTACATCGTATCGATTTGAAGCAAAATGATATGTATCGCATGGCTTTTGAAGCTACCCGTTTGAATCGTCTGCATTTGCAGCTATATCACTTATATCACAAGTGTTTGAAGCTAAATCATTTGTTTCGCATGGATTTGAAGCTAAACCTTCTATATCGCATTCATTTGAAGCGAAATCATGTGTTTCGCTTGGATTTGAAGCTATACCTTCTACATCGCTTTGATTTGTCAGCTAAATCATGTGTTTCGCCTGGTTTTGTTGCTAACTCGTTTGTTTCACCTGCATTTGAAGCTACATCAGATATATCGCAAGTACCTGATGCTAAATCATTTGTTCGCATGGATTTGAAGCTAAACCTTCTACATCGCATTGATTTGCAGCTAAATCATGTGTTTCGCATGGATTTGAAGCTAACTCGTTCGTTTCGCCTGCATTTGATGCTATATCACTTATATCGCAAGTGTTTGAAGCTAAATCATTTGTATCGCATGGATTTGAAGCTAAACCTTCTACATCATATCGATTTGGAACTAAATGATATCTATCGCATGGATTTTGAAGCTATCCCATTTGATTCGTCTGCATTTGCAGCTATATCACTTATATCACAAGTGTTTGAAGCTAAATCATTTGTTTCGCATGGATTTGAAGCTAAACCTTCTACATCGCATTGATTTGAAGCTAAATCATGTGATTCGCTTGGATTTGAAGCTAACTCGTTTGTTTCGCCTGCATTTGAAGCTACATCACATATATCCCACGTGTTAGAAGCTCAAACATTTGCTTCGCTTGGATTTGAAGCTAATCCTTCTACATCGCATTGATTTGAAGCTAAATCATGTGATTCGCTTGGATTTGAAGCTAAACCTTCTACATCGCATTGATTTGAAGCTAAATCATGAGATTCGTTTGGATTTGAAACTAACTCGTTTGTTTCGCCTGCATTTGAAGCTACATCACATATATCCCACGTGTTTGAAGCTCAAACATTTGCTTCGCTTGGATTTGAAGCTAATCCTTCTACATCGCATTGATTTGAAGCTAAATCATGTGATTCGCTTGGATTTGAAGCTAACTCGTTTGTTTCGCCTGCATTTGAAGCTATGTCACATATATCCCACGTGTTTGAAGCTCAATCATTTGGTTCGCTTGGATTTGAAGCTAATCCTTCTACATCGCATTGATTTGAAGCTAAATCATGTGTTTTGCATGAATTTGAAGCTAACTCGTTTGTTTCCTCTACAATGAAGCTATATCACTTATATCGCAAGTATCTAAAGCTAAATCACTTGTGTCGCCTGGATTTGAAGTTAAACCTTCTACATAGCATTGATTTGAAGCTTAATAATGTGTTTTGCTTGGAATTAAAGCTAACTCGTTTGTTTCCCCTGCATTTGAAGCATATATCACTTATATCGCAAGTATCTAAAGCTAAATCATTTGTTTCGCATGGATTTGAAGCTAAACCTTCTACATAGCATTGATTTGAAACTTAATAATGTGTTTTGCTTGGAATTAAAGCTAACTCGTTTGTTTCTCCTGCATTTGAAGCATATATCACTTATATCGCAAGTATCTAAAGCTAAACCATTTGTTTCGCATGGATTTGTAGCTAAACCTTCTACATCGCATTGATTTGAAACTTAATAATGTGTTTTGCTTGGAATTAAAGCTAACTCGTTTGTTTCTCCTGCATTTGAAGCATATATCACTTATATCGCAAGTATCTAAAGCTAAACCATTTGTTTCGCATGGATTTGAAGCTAAACCTTCTACATAGCATTGGTTTGAAGTTAAATCATGTGTTTCGCTTGGATTTGAAGCTTATCCTTCTACATCGCATTGATTTGAAGATAAATCATGTGTTTTGCTTGGATTTGAAGCTAACTCGTTTGTTTCGCCTGCATTTGAAGCTATATCACATATATCCCACGTGTTTGAAGCTCAATCATTTGGTTCGCTTGGATTTGAAGCTAAACCTTCTACATCGCATTGACTTGAAGCTAAATCATGTGTTTTGCATGGATTTGAAGCTAACTCGTATGTTTTCCCTGCACTTGAAGCTATATCACTTATATCGCAAGTATCTGAAGCAAAATCATTTGTGTCGCATGGATTTGAAGCTAATCCTTCTACATAGCATTGATTTGAAGCTTAATCATGTGTTTTGCATGGATTTGTAGCTACCTCGTATGTTTTTCCTGCATATGAAGCTATATCACTTATATCGCAAGTATCTGATGCTAAATCACTTGTTTCGCATGGATTTGAAGCTAAACCTTCTACATCGCATCGATTTGAAGTTAAATCATGTGTTTCGCTTGGATTTGATGCTTATCCTTCTACATTGTATTGATTTGAAGATAAATCATGTGTTTTGATTGGATTTCATGCTAACTCGTCCGTTTCGCCTGCATTTGATGCTATATCACTTATATCGCAAGTATCTAAAGCTAAATCATTTGTGTCGCCTGGATTTGAAGTTAAACCTTCTACATAGCATTGATTTGAAACTTAATAATGTGTTTTGCTTGGAATTAAAGCTAACTTGTTTGTTTCTCCTGCATTTGAAGCATATATCACTTATATTGCAAGTATCTAAAGCTAAATCATTTGTTTCGCATGGATTTGAAGCTAAATCTTCTACATAGCATTGGTTTGAAGTTAAATCATGTGTTTCGCTTGGATTTGAAGCTTATCCTTCTACATCGCATTGATTTGAAGATAAATCATGTGTTTTGCTTGGATTTCATGCTAACACGTCCGTTTCGCCTGCATTTGATGCTATATCACTTATATCGCAAGTATCTGAAGCTAAATCATTTGATTCGCATGGATTTGAAGCTCAACCTTCTACATCGTATTGATTTGAAGCTAACTCATTTGTTTCGCATGGATTTGAAGCTAAACATTCTACATCGCATGGATTTGAAGCTAAGCCTTCTATTTCGCATGGATTTAAAGGTAATGATGTGTATCGCATGCATATTGAAGCTAACTCGTTTGATTCGTCTGCATTTGAAGCTATATCACATATACCCCAAGTGTTTGATGCTAAATCATTTGTTTCTCATGGATTTGAAGCTAAACCTTATACATCGCATTGATTTGAAGCTAAATCATGTGTTTCGCTTGCATTTGAAGCTAAACCTTCTACATCGTATCGATTTGAAGCAAAATGATATGTATCGCATGGCTTTTGAAGCTACCCCGTTTGAATCGTCTGCATTTGCAGCTATATCACTTATATCACAAGTGTTTGAAGCTAAATCATTTGTTTCGCATGGATTTGAAGCTAAACCTTCTATATCGCATTCATTTGAAGCGAAATCATGTGTTTCGCTTGGATTTGAAGCTATACCTTCTACATCGCTTTGATTTGTCAGCTAAATCATGTGTTTCGCTTGGATTTGATGCTAACTCGTTTGTTTCACCTGCATTTGAAGCTACATCAGTTATATCGCAAGTACCTGATGCTAAATCATTTGTTTCGCATGGATTTGAAGCTAAACCTTCTACATCGCATTGATTTGCAGCTAAATCATGTGTTTCGCATGGATTTGAAGCTAACTCGTTTGTTTCGTCTGCATTTGAAGCTATACCACTTATATCCCAAGTGTTCGAAGCTAAATCATTTGTTTCGCATGGATTGGAAGCTAAACCTTCTACCTCGCATTGATTTAAAGCTAAATCATGTGTTTTGCTTGGATTGGAAGCTAACTCGTTTATTTCGTCTGCATTTGTAGCTGTATTACTTATATCGCCAGTATCTGAAGCTAAATCATTTGTGTCTCATGGATTTGAAGCTAAACCTTCTACATAGCATTGATTTGCAGCTAAATCATGTGTTTCGCTTGGATATGAAGCTAACTCGTTTGCTTCCGTCTGCATTTGAAGCTATATCACTTATATCCCAAGTGTTTGAAGCTAAATCATTTGTTTCGCATGGATTTGAAGCTAATCCTTCTACATCGTATTGATTTAAAGCTAAATCATGTGTTTGGCTTGGATATGAAGCTATCTCGTTTGTTTCCGTCTGCATTTGCAGCTATCTCGCTTGTATCGCAAGTATCTGAAGCTAAATCATTTGTAATCGCAAGAATTTGAAGCTAAACTTTCTATATTGCATTGATTTGAAGCTAAATCATGTGATTCGCATGGATTGGAAGCTAACTCGTTTGTTTCGTCTGCATTTGAAGATATATCACTTAAATCCCAATTGTTTGAAGATAAATCATTTGTTCCGCATGGATTTCAAGCTAAACCTTCTACATCGCATTGATTTAATGCTAAATCATGTGATGCGCTTGGATTGGAAGCTAACTCATTTATTTCATCTGCATTTGAAGCTGTATCACTTATATCGCAAGTATCTGAAGCTAAATCATTTGTTTCGCATGGATTTGCAGCTAACTCGGTTGTTTCGTCTGCATTTGAAGCTATATCACATATATTCCAAGTGTTTGAAGCTAAATCATTTGTTTCGCATGGATTTAAAGCTATATCACTTATATCCCAAGCGTTTGAAGCTAAATCATTTGTTTCGCATGGATTTGAAGCTTTACCTTCTACATCGCATTGATTTGAACCTTAGTAATGTGTTTTGCTTGGATATGAAGCTATCTCGTTTGTTTCCCCTACATTTGAAGCTATATCATTTATATCCTATGTGTTTGAAACTAAATCATTTGTTTCGCATGGATTTGAAGCTAAACCTTCTACATAGCATTGATTTGAAGCTAAATCATGTGTTTCACATGGATTTGAAGCTAACTCGTTTGCTTCGTCTGCATTTGTAGCTATATCACTTATATCCCAAGTGTTTGAAGCTAAATCATTTGCTTCGCTTGGATTTGAAGCTAATCCTTCTACATCGCATTGATTTGAAGCTAAATCATGTGATTCTCTAGGATTTGAAGCTAACTCGTTCGTTTCCCATGCATTTGAAGCTATATCACTCATATCGCAAGTATCTGAACCTAAATCATTTGTTTCGCATGGATTTGATGCTAAGACTTCTACTTCGCATTGAATTTGAAGCTAAGTCATGTATATCGCATGGATTTTGAAGCTAACTCGTTTGATTCGTCTGTATTTGAAGCAATATCACTTATATCGCAAGTATCTGAAACTAAATCATTTGTGTCGCATGGATTTGAAGCTAAACCTTCTACATCGCATTGATTTGAAGCTAAATCATGTGATTCGTTTGGATTTCATGCTAACTCGTCTGTTTCGTCTGCATTTGAAGCTATATCACTTATATCCCAGGCGTTTGAAAGTAAATTATTTGTTTCGCCTGGATTTGAAGTTAAACCTTTTAAATCGCATTGCTTTGAAGCTAAATCGTGTGATTCGCTTGGATTTGAAGCTGACTCGTTTGTTTCCCCTGCATTTGAAACTATATCACTTATATCGCAACTATCTCATGTTAAAACATATGTTTCGCATGGATTTGAAGCTAAATCATGTGATTCGTTTGGATTTGAAGCTAACTCGTTTGTTTCGCCTGCATTTGAAACTATATCACTTACATTCCAAGTGTTTGAAGCTAAATCATTTGTTACGCATGGATTTGAAGCTAAACCTTCTACATCGTATTGATTTAAAGCTAAATCATATGTTTCGCTTAGATATGAAGCTAACTCGTTTGTTTCCGTCTGCATTTGAAGCTGTATCACTTGTATCGCAAGTATCTGAAGCTAAATCATTTGTGTCGCAGGGATTTGATGCTAAACCTTCTACATAGCATTGATTTGAAGCTTAATCATGTGTTTCGCATGGATTTGAAGCTAACTCGTTAGTTTCGTCTGCATTTGAAGCTATATCACTTATATCGCTAGTATCTGAAGCTAAATCATTTTTTTCGCATGGATTTGAAGCTAAACTTTCTACATCGCATTGATTTGAAGCTAAATCATGTGATTCGTTTGGTTTTCAAGCTAACTCGTTTGTTTCGTCTGCATTTGAAGATATATCACTTAAATCACAAGTGTTTGAAGATAAATCATTTGTTTCGCATGGATTTGAAGCTAAGACTTCTACTTCGCTTTTGTTAGAAGCTAAATCATTTGTTTCGCATGGATTTGGTGCTAACTCGTTCGTTTCCCATGCATTTGAAGCTGTATCACTCATATCGCAAGTATCTGAACCTAAATCATTTGTTTCGCTTGGATTTGATGCTAAGACTTCTACTTCGCATTGATTTGAAGCTAAGTCATGTATATCGCATGGATTTTGAAGCTAACTCGTTTGTTTCGTCTGAATTTGAAGCTGTATCACTTATATCGGAAGTATCTGAATCTAAATCATTTGTGTCTCATGGATTTGAAGCAAAACCTTCTACATCGCATTGATTTGAAGCTAAATCATGTGCTTCGCATGGGTTTGAAGCTAATTCATGTGTTTCGCATGTATTTGAAGCTAAACCATATACTTCGAATTGATTTGTTGCTAAATCATGTGTTTCGCATGGAATTGAAGGTAACTGGTTTGTTTCATCAGTATTTGCAGCTATGCCACATATATCGCAAGTATCTGAAGCTAAATCATTGGTTTCGCATGTATTTGAAGCTAAACCTTCTACATTGCATTGATTTACTGCTAAATCATGTGTTTCGCATGGATTTGAAGCTAACTCGTTTGTTTCGCCTGCATTTGAATCTGTATCACATATATCGCAAGTATCTTAAGCTAAATCATTTGTGTCGCATGGATTTGAAGCTGAACTATCTACATCGCATTGATTTGAAGCTAAATCATGTGATTCGCTTGGATTGGAAGCTAACTCGTTTGTTTCGTCTGCATTTGAAGCTGTATCACTTATATCGCAAGTATCAGAATCTAAATCATTTATGTCTCATGGATTTGAAGCAAAACCTTCTACATCGCATTGATTTGAAGCTAAATCATGTGATTTGTTTGGATTTGAAGCTAATCCTTCTACATCGCATTGATTTGAAGCTAAATCATGTGATTCGCTTGGATTTGAAGCCAACTCGTTTGTTTCGCCTGCATTTGAAGCTATATCACATATATCCCACGTGTTTGAAGCTCAATCATTTGCTTCGCTTGGATTTGAAGCTAATCCTTCTACATCGCATTGACTTGATGCTAAATCATGTGATTCGCTTGGATTGGAAGCTAACTTGTTTATTTCGTCTGCAATTGAAGCTGTATCACTTATATCGCAAGTATCTAAAGCTAATTCATTTGTGTCGCCTGGATTTGAAGTTAAACCTTCTACATAGCATTGATTTGAAGCTTTATAATTTGTTTTGCTTGGAATTAAAGCTAACTCGTTTGTTCCCCTGCATTTGAAGCATATATCACTTATATCGCAAGTATCTAAAGCTAAATCATTTGTTTCGCATGGGTTTGAAGCTAAACCTTCTACATAGCATTGGTTTGCAGCTTAATAATGTGTTTTGTTTGGATATGAAGCTAACTCGTTTGTTTCCCCGTACATTTGGAGCTATAACACTTATATCGGAACAATCTGATGCTAAATCATTTGTGTCGCAAGGATTTGAAGCTAATCCTTCTACATAGCATTGATTTGAAGCTAAATCATGTGTTTCGCAAGGATTTAAAGCTAACTCGTTTGTTTCCCCTGCATTTAAAGCCATATCACTTGTAACGCTAGTATCTGAAGCTAAATCATCTTTTTCGCATGGATTTGAAGCTAAACTTTCTACATCGCATTGATTTGAAGCTAAATCATGTGATTCGCATGGATTGGAAGCTAACTCGTTTGTTTCGTCTGCATTTGAAGATATATCACTTAAATCCCAATTGTTTGAAGATAAATCATTTGTTCCGCATGGTTTTCAAGCTAAACTTTCTACATCGCATTGATTTAATGCTAAATCATGTGTTGCGCTTGGATTGGAAGCTAACTCATTTATTTCATCTGCATTTGAAGCTGTATCACTTATATCGCAAGTATCTGAAGCTAAATCATTTGTTTCGCATAGATTTGCAGCTAACTCGGTTGTTTCGTCTGCATTTGAAGCTATATCACATATATTCCAAGCGTTTGAAGCTAAATCATTTGTTTCGCATGGATTTGAAGCTATATCACTTATATCCCAAGCGTTTGAAGCTAAATCATTTGTTTCGCATGGATTTGAAGCTTTACCTTCTACATCGCATTGATTTGAACCTTAGTAATGTGTTTTGCTTGGATATGAAGCTATCTCGTTTGTTTCCCCTACATTTGAAGCTATATCACTTATATCCTATGTGTTTGAATCTAAATCATTTGTTTCGCATGGATTTGAAGCTAACTCGTTTGCTTCGTCTGCATTTGAAGCTATATCACTTATATCCCAAGTGTTTGAAGCTAAATCATTTGCTTCGCTTGGATTTGAAGCTAATCCTTCTACATCCCATTGATTTGAAGCTAAATCATGTGTTTCGCTTGGATTTGAAGCTATACCTTCTACATCGCTTTGATTTCAAGCTAAATCATGTGTTTTGCATGGATTTTGTGCTAACTCGTTTGTTTCCCCTGCATTTGAAGCTATATCAGTTATATCGCAAGTATCTGATGCTAAATCATTTGTATCGCATGAATTTGAAGCTAAACCTTCTACATCGCATTGATTTGTAGCTAAATCATGTGATTCGCTTGGATTTGAAGCTAACTCGTTCGTTCCGCCAGCATTTGATGCTATATAACTTCTATCGCAAGTATCTGAAGCTAAATCATTTGTTTCGTATGGATTTGAAGCTTAACCTTCTACATCGTATCGATTTGAAGCAAAATGATATGTATCGCATGGCTTTTGAAACTACCCCGTTTGAATAGTCTGCATTTGTAGCTATATCACTTATATCACAAGTGTGGGAAGCTAAATCATTTGTTTCGCATGGATTTGAAGCTAAACCTTCTATATCGTATTCATTTGAAGCGAAATCATGTGTTCCGCTTGGATTTGAAGCTATACCTTCTACATCGCTTTGATTTGTCAGCTAAATCATGTGTTTTGCATGGATTTGGTGCTAACTCGTTCGTTTCCCATGCATTTGAAGTTATATCACTCATATCGCAAGTATCTGAACCTAAATCATTTGTTTCGCATGGATTTGATGCTAAGACTTCTACTTCGCATTGAATTTGAAGCTAAGTCATGTATATCGCATGGATTTTGAAGCTAACTCGTTTGATTCGTCTGCATTAGAAGCAATATCACTTATATCGCAAGTATCTGAAGCTAAATCATTTGTGTCGCAAGGATTTGAAGCTAATCCTTCTACATAGCATTGATTTGAAGCTTAATCATGTGTTTCGCATGGATTTGAAGCTAACTCGTTAGTTTCGTCCGCATTTAAAGCTATATCACTTATATCGCTAGTATCTGAAGCTAAATCATTTTTTTCGCATGGATTTGAAGCTAAACCTTGCACATCGCATTGATTTGAAGCTAAATCATGTGATTCGTTTGGATTTGAAACTAATCCTTCTACATCGCATTGATTTGAAGCTAAATCATGTGATTCGCTTGGATTTGAAGCCAACTCGTTTGTTTCGCCTGCATTTGAAGCTATATCACATATATCCCACGTGTTTGAAGCTCAATCATTTGTGTCGCCTGGATTTGAAGTTAAACCTTCTACATAGCATTGATTTGAAGCTTTATAATTTGTTTTGCTTGGAATTAAAGCTAATTCGTTTGTTCCCCTGCATTTGAAGCATATATCACTTATATCGCAAGTATCTAAAGCTAAATCATTTGTTTCGCATGGATTTGAAGCTAAACCTTCTACATAGAATTGGTTTGAAGCTTAATAATGTGTTTCGTTTGGATATGATGCTAACTCGTTTGTTTCCCCGTACATTTGTAGCTGTAACACTTATATCGGAACAATCTGATGCTAAAGCATTTGTGTCGCAAGGATTTGAAGCTAATCCTTCTACATAGCATTGATTTGAAGCTAAATCATGTGTTTCGCAAGGATTTGAAGCTAACTCGTTTGTTTCCCCTGCATTTAAAGCTATATCACTTATATCGCTAGTATCTGAAGCTAAATCATCTTTTTCGCATGGATTTGAAGCTAAACTTTCTACATCGCATTGATTTGAAGCTAAATCATGTGATTCGCTTGGATTGGAAGCTAACTCGTTTGTTTCGTCTGCATTTGAAGATATATCACTTAAATCCCGATTGTTTGAAGATAAATCATTTGTTTCGCATGGATTTCAAGCTAAACCTTCTACATCGCATTGGTTTAATGCTAAATCATGTGTTGCGCTTGGATTTTGAAGCTAACTCGTACGATTCGTCTGCATTCGAAGCTATATCACTTATATCGCAAGTATCGTATGCTAAATCACATGTTTCGAATGAATTTGAAGCTAATCCTTCTACATCGCATTGATTTGAAGCTAAATCATGTGATTCGCTTGGATTTGAAGCTAACTCGTTTGTTTCGCCTGCATTTGAAGCTATATCACATATATCCCACGTGTTTGAAGCTCAATCATTTGTTTCGCATGGATTGGAAGCTAAACCTTCTACTTCGCATTGATTTAAAGCTAAATCATGTGTTTCGCTTGGATTTTAAAGCAAATCCTTCTACATCGCATTGATTTGAAGATAAATCATGTGTTTTGCTTGGATTGCATGCTAACTCGTTCGTTTCGCCTGCATTTGATGCTATATCACTTATATCGCAAGTATCTGAAGCTAAATCATTTGATTCGCATGGATTTGTAGCTAAACCTTCTACATCGTATTGATTTGAAGCTAACTCATTTGTTCCGCATGGATTTGAAGCTAAACATTCTACATCGCATGGATTTGAAGCTAAGCCTTCTATTTCGCAAGGATTTAAAGGTAATGATGTGTATCGCATGCATATTGAAGCTAACTCGTTTGATTCGTCTGCATTTGAAGCTATATAACTTATACCCCAAGTGTTTGATGCTGAATCATTTGTTTCCCATGGATTTGAATCTAAACCTTCTACATCGCATTGATTTGAAGCTAAATCATTTGTTTCGCTTGGATTTGAAGCTAACTCGTTTGTTTCCGTCTGCATTTGAAGCTGTATCACTTGTATCGCAAGTATCTGAAGCTAAATCATTTGTGTCGCAGGGATTTGATGCTAAACCTTCTACATAGCAATGATTTGAAGCTTAATCATGTGTTTCGCATGGATTTGAAGCTAACTCGTTAGTTTCGTCTGCATTTGAAGCTATATCACTTATATCGCTAGTATCTGAAGCTAAATCATTTTTTTTGCATGGATTTGAAGCTAAACTTTCTACATCGCATTGATTTGAAGCTAAATCATGTGATTCGTTTGGATTTCAAGCTAACTCGTTTGATTCGTCTGCATTTGAAGCAATATCACTTATATCGCAAGTATCTGAAGCTAAATCATTTGTGTCGCAAGGATTTGAAGCTAATCCTTCTACATAGCATTGATTTGAAGCTTAATCATGTGTTTCGCATGGATTTGAAGCTAACTCGTTAGTTTCGTCCGCATTTAAAGCTATATCACTTATATCGCTAGTATCTGAAGCTAAATCATTTGTTTCGCATGGATTTGAAGCTAAACATTCTACATCGCATGGATTTGAAGCTAAGCCTTCTATTTCGCATGGATTTAAAGGTAATGATGTGTATCGCATGCATATTGAAGCTAACTCGTTTGATTCGTCTGCATTTGAAGCTATATCACTTATACCCCAAGTGTTTGATGCTAAATCATTTGTTTCCCATGGATTTGAAGCTAAACCTTCTACATCGCATTGATTTGAAGCTAAATCATGTGTTTCGCTTGGATTTGAAGCTAAACCTTCTACATCGTATCGATTTGAAGCAAAATGATATGTATCGCATGGCTTTTGAAGCTACCCCGTTTGAATCGTCAGCATTTGCAGTTATATCACTTATATCACAAGTGTTTGAAGCTAAATCATTTGTCTCGCATGGATTTGAATCTAAACCCTCTATATCGCATTCATTTGAAGCTAAATCATGTGTTTCGCTTGTATTTGAAGCTATACTTTCTACATCGCTTTGATTTGTGAGCTAAATCATGTGTTTTGCATGGATTTGATGCTAACTCGTTTGTTTCACCTGCTTTTGAAGCTACATCAGTTATATCGCAAGTATCTGATGCTAAATCATTTGTTTCGCATGGATTTGAAGCTAAACCTTCTACATCGCATTGATTTGAAGATAAATTATGTGTTTCGCATGGATTTGACGGTAACTCGTTAGTTTCGCCTGCATTTGAAGCTATATCACTTATAGCGCAAGTATCTGAACCTAAATCATTTGTTTCGCATGAATTTGAAGCTAAGCCTTCTACTTCGCATGGATTTAAAGCTAAATGATTTGTGTCGCATGGATTTTGAAGCTAACTCATTTGATTCGTCTGCATTTGAAGGTATATCACTTATATCCCAAGTGTTTGATGCTAAATCATTTGTTTCGCATTGATTTGAAGCTAAACCTTCTACATCGCATTGATTTGAAGCTAAACCATGTGATTCGTTTGGATTTGTAGCTAACTCGTTTGTTTCGCCTGCATTTGAAGCTACATCACATATATCCCACGTGTTAGAAGCTCAAAAATTTGCTTCGCTTGGATTTGAAGCTAATCCTTCTACATCGCATTGATTTGAAGCTAAATCATGTGATTCGCTTGGATTTGAAGCTAACTCGTTTGTTTCGCCTGCATTTGAAGCTATATCACATATATCCCTCGTGTTTGAAGCTCAATCATTTGGTTCGCTTGGATTTGAAGCTAATCCTTCTACATCGCATTGATTTGAAGCTAAATCATGTGTTTTGCATGAATTTGAATCTACATCACTTATATCCCAAGCGTTTGAAAGTAAATCATTTGTTTCGGATGGATTCGAAGCTAAACCTTCATAAATCGCATTGCTTTGAGGCTAAATCATGTGATTCGCTTGGATTTGAAGCTAACTCGTTTGTTTCGTCTGCATTTGATGCTATATCAATTGTATCGCAAGTATCTGAACCTAAATCATTTGTTTCGCATGAATTTGAAGCTAAGCCTTCTACTTCGCATGGATTTAAAGCTAAATGATTTGTGTCGCATGGATTTTGAAGCTAACTCATTTGATTCGTCTGCATTTGAAGCTATATCACTTATATCCCACGTGTTTGAAACTCAAACATTTGCTTCGCTTGGATTTGAAGCTAATCCTTCTACATCGCATTGATTTGAAGCTAAATCATGTGATTCGCTTGAATTTGAAGCTAACTCGGTTGTTTCGTCTGCATTTGAAGCTATACCACTTATATCGCTAGTATCTGAAGCTAAATCATTTGTGTCTCATGGATATGAAGCTAAACCTTCTACATAGCATTGATTTGAAGCTAAATCATGTGTTTCGCAAGGATTTGAAGCTAACTCGTTTGTTTCCCCTGCATTTCAAGCTATATCACTTATATCGCAAGTATCTGATGCTAAATCAATTGTATCTCATGGATTTGAAGCTAATCCTACTACTTCGAATTGACTTGAAGCTAAATCATTTGTTTCGCATGGATTTGAAGCTGAACCTTCTACATCGCATTCATTTGCAGCTAAATCATGTGTTTCGCATAGATTTGAAGCTATGTCTTAATAATTCGCATCGATTTGAAGCTAAATGATGTGTATCGCATGGATTTTGAAGCTAACTCGTATGTTTCGTCTGCATTCGAAGCTATATCACTTATATTGCAAGTATCGTATGCTAAATCACATGTTTCGCATGGATTTGAAGCCAAACCTTCTACATCGCATTGATTTAAAGCTTAGTAATGTGTTTTCCTTGGATATGAAGCTAACTCGTTTGTTTCACCTACATTTGTAGCTACATCACTTATGTCGCTAGTATATGAAGCTAAATCATTAGTGTCTCATGGATTTGAAGCGAAACCGCCTACATAGCATTGATTTGCAGCTAAATCATGTGTTTTGCATGGATTTGAAGCTAACTCGTTTGCTACGTCTGCATTTGAAGCAATGTCACTTATATCCCAAGTGTTTGAAGCTAAATCATTTGTTTCGCATGGATTTGAAGCTAAACCTGCTACATCGCATTGATTTGAAGCGTAGTAATGTGTTTTGCTTGGATATGAAGCTGACTCGTTTGATTCGTCTGCATTTGAAGCTGTATCACTTATAACTTAAGTATCTGAAACTAAATCATTTGTTTCGCATGGATTTGAAGCTAAACCTCCTACATAGCATTGACTTGAAGTTAAATCATGTGTCTCGCATGGCTTTGACGATAACTCGTTTGTTTCGCAAGCATTTGTAGCTATATCATTTATATCGCAAGCATTTGAATCCAAATCATTTGTGGCGCATCGATTTGAAGCTAAACCTTCTATATCGTATTGATTTGATGCTAAATCATGTGTATCGCATGGATTTTGAAGTTAACTCGTTTGATTCGTCTGCATTTGAAGCAATATCACTTATATCGCATGTCTCTGAAGCTAAATCATTTGCGTCGCATGGATTTGAAGTTAAACCTTCTACATTGCATTGATTTGAAGCTTAATCATGTGTTTGCATGGATATGAAGCAAAGTCGGCCGTTTCGCCTGCATTTGACGCTATATCACTTATATCTCAAGTATCTGAAGCTAAATCATTTGTTTCGCATGGATTTGAAGCTTAACCTTCTAAATCGCATTTATTTGAAGCTAAATCATGTGATTCTCATGGATTTGAAGATACCTCGTTTGTTTCGTCTGCATCTGAAGCTATATCACTTATATCGCAAGTATCTGAAGCTAAATCATTAGTTTCGCATGCATTTGAAGCTAAACATTCTACATCGCATAGATTTGAAGCTAGCTCGTTTGCATCGTCTGCAGTTGAAGCTATATCACTTATATCCCAAGTGTTTGAAGCTAAATCATGTGTTTCGCTTGGATTTGAAGCTAAAACTTATACATCGCATTGATTTGAAGCTAAATCATGTGTTTCGCATGGATTTGAAGCTAACTCGTTAGTCTCGTCTGCATTTGAAGCTATATCACTTATATCGCTAGTATCTAAAGCTAAATCATTTGTTTCGCATGGATTTGAAGCTAGTCCTTCTACATCGCATTGATTTGAAGCTAAATCATGTGTTTCGCATGGATTTGAAGCTAAACCTTCTACATCGCATTGATTTGAAGCTAAATCATGTGATTCGTTTGGATTTGAAGCTAATTCGTTTGCTTCGCTTGCATTTGAAGCTATATCACATATATCCCACGTGTTTGAAGCTCAAATATTTGCTTCGCTTGGATTTGAAGCTAATCCTTCTACATCGCATTGATTTGAAGCTAAATCATGTGATTCGCTTGAATTTGAAGCTAACTCGGTTGTTTCGTCTGCATTTGAAGCTATACCACTTATATCGCTAGTATCTCAAGCTAAATCATTTGTGTCTCATGGATATGAAGCTAAACCTTCTACATAGCATTGATTTGAAGCTAAATCATGTGTTTCGCAAGGATTTGAAGCTAACTCGTTTGTTTCCCCTGCATTTCAAGCTATATCACTTATATCGCAAGTATCTGATGCTAAATCAATTGTATCTCATGGATTTGAAGCTAATCCTACTACTTCGAATTGATTTGAAGCTAAATCATTTGTTTCGCATGGATTTGAAGCTGAACCTTCTACATCGCATTCATTTGCAGCTAAATCATGTGTTTCGCATAGATTTGAAGCTATGTCTTAATAATTCGCATCGATTTGAAGCTAAATGATGTGTATCGCATGGATTTTGAAGCTAACTCGTATGATTCGTCTGCATTCGAAGCTATATCACTTATATCGCAAGTATCGTATGCTAAATCACATGTTTCGCATGGATTTGAAGCCAAACCTTCTACATCGCATTGATTTAAAGCTTAGTAATGTGTTTTCCTTGGATATGAAGCTAACTCGTTTGTTTCACCTACATTTGTAGCTACATCACTTATGTCGCTAGTATATGAAGCTAAATCATTAGTGTCTCATGGATTTGAAGCGAAACCTCCTACATAGCATTGATTTGAAGCTTAATCATGTGTTTTGTATGGATTTGAAGCTAACTCGTTTGTTTCCCCTGCATTTGAAACTATATCACTTATATCGCAACTATCTGATGATAAACCATTTTTTTCGCATGGAGTTGAAGCTAAAACTTCTACATCGCATTGATTTGCAGCTAAATCATGTGTTTTGCATGGATTTGAAGCTAACTCGATTGTTTCGTCTGCATTTGAAGCATGTATCACTTATATCGCAAGTATCTAAAGCTAAATCATTTGTTTCGCATGGATTTGAAGCTAATCATTCTACACCGCATTGCTTTGAAGCTTAATCATGTGTTTTGCATGGATTTGAAGCTACCTCGCTTGTTTCCCCTGCATTTGAAGCTGTATCACTTATATCGCAAGTATCTGAAGCTAAATCATTTGTGTCTCATGGATTTGAAGCTAAACCTTCTACATAGCATTGATTTGCAGCTAAATCATGTGTTTCGCTTGGATATGAAGCTAACTCGTTTGTTTCCGTCTGCATTTGAAACTATATCACTTATATCCCAAGTGTTTGAAGCTAAATCAATTGTATCTCATGGATTTGAAGCTAATCCTACTACTTCGAATTGATTTGAAGCTAAATCATTTGTTTCGCATGGATTTGAAGCTAATCCTTCTACATCGTATTGATTTAAAGCTAAATCATGTGTTTCGCTTGGATATGAAGCTAACTCGTTAGTTTCGTCCGCATTTAAAGCTATATCACTTATATCGCTAGTATCTGAAGCTAAATCATTTTTTTCGCATGGATTTGAAGCTAAACCTTCATACATCGCATTGATTTGAAGCTTTATAATTTGTTTTGCTTGGAATTAAAGCCAACTCGTTTGTTTCGCCTGCATTTGAAGCTATATCACATATATCCCATGTGTTTGAAGCTCAATCATTTGCTTCGCTTGCATTTGAAGCTAATCCTTCTACATCGTATTGATTTAAAGCTAAATCATGTGTTTCGCTTGGATATGAAGCTATCTCGTTTGTTTCCGTCTGCATTTGAAGCTATCTCACTTGAATCACAAGTATCTGAAGCTAAATCATTTGTGTCGCAAGGATTTGAAGCTAATCCTTCTACATAGCATTGATTTGAAGCTTAATCATGTGTTTCGCATGGATTTGAAGCTAACTCGTTAGTTTCGTCCGCATTTAAAGCTATATCACTTATATCGCTAGTATCTGAAGCTAAATCATTTTTTTCGCATGGATTTGGAGCTAAACTTTCTACATCGCATTGATTTGAAGCTAAATCATGTGATTCGCTTGGATTGGAAGCTAACTCGTTTGTTTCGTCTGCATTTGAAGATATATCACTTAAATCCCAATTGTTTGAAGATAAATCATTTGTTTCGCATGGATTTGAAGTTATATCACTTATATCCCAAGCGTTTGAAACTAAATCATTTGTTTCGCATGGATTTGAAGCTAAACCTTCATACATCGCATTGCTTTGAAGCTAAATCATGTGTTTCGCATGGATTTGAAGCTAATCCTTCCACATATCATTGATTTGAAGCGTAATCATGTGTCTTGCATGGATTTGAAGCTAACTCGTTTGTTTCCCCTGCATTTGAAGCTGTATCACTTATATCGCAAGTATCTGATGCTAAATCATTTGCTTCGCATGGATTTGAAGCTAATCATTCTACACCGCATTGCTTTGAAGCTTAATCATGTGTTTCGCATGGATTTGAAGCTAACTCGTCAGTTTCGTCCGCATTTAAAGCTATATCACATATATCCCATGTGTTTGAAGCTCAATCATTTGCTTCGCTTGCATTTGAAGCTAATCCTTCTACATCGCATTGACTTGATGCTAAATCATGTGATTCGCTTGGATTGGAAGCTAGCTTGTTTATTTCGTCTGCAATTGAAGCTGTATCACTTATATCGCAAGTATCTAAAGCTAAATCATTTGTGTCGCCTGGATTTGAAGTTAAACCTTCTACATAGCATTGATTTGAAGCTTTATAATTTGTTTTGCTTGGAATTAAAGCCAACTCGTTTGTTTCGCCTGCATTTGAAGCTATATCACATATATCCCATGTGTTTGAAGCTCAATCATTTGCTTCGCTTGCATTTGAAGCTAATCCTTCTACATCGTATTGATTTAAAGCTAAATCATGTGTTTCGCTTGGATATGAAGCTAACTCGTTTGTTTCGTCTGCATTTGAAGATATATCACTTAAATCCCAATTGTTTGAAGATAAATCATTTGTTTCGCATGGATTTGAAGTTATATCACTTATATCCCAAGCGTTTGAAACTAAATCATTTGTTTCGCATGGATTTGAAGCTAAACCTTCATACATCGCATTGCTTTGAAGCTAAATCATGTGTTTCGCATGGATTTGAAGCTAATCCTTCCACATATCATTGATTTGAAGCGTAATCATGTGTCTTGCATGGATTTGAAGCTAACTCGTTTGTTTCCCCTGCATTTGAAGCTGTATCACTTATATCGCAAGTATCTGATGCTAAATCATTTGCTTCGCATGGATTTGAAGCTAATCATTCTACACCGCATTGCTTTGAAGCTTAATCATGTGTTTCGCATGGATTTGAAGCTAACTCGTCAGTTTCGTCCGCATTTAAAGCTATATCACATATATCCCATGTGTTTGAAGCTCAATCATTTGCTTCGCTTGCATTTGAAGCTAATCCTTCTACATCGCATTGACTTGATGCTAAATCATGTGATTCGCTTGGATTGGAAGCTAGCTTGTTTATTTCGTCTGCAATTGAAGCTGTATCACTTATATCGCAAGTATCTAAAGCTAAATCATTTGTGTCGCCTGGATTTGAAGTTAAACCTTCTACATAGCATTGATTTGTAGCTTTATAATTTGTTTTGCTTGGAATTAAAGCCAACTCGTTTGTTTCGCCTGCATTTGAAGCTATATCACATATATCCCATGTGTTTGAAGCTCAATCATTTGCTTCGCTTGCATTTGAAGCTAATCCTTCTACATCGTATTGATTTAAAGCTAAATCATGTGTTTCGCTTGGATATGAAGCTAACTCGTTTGTTTCGTCTGCATTTGAAGATATATCACTTAAATCCCAATTGTTTGAAGATAAATCATTTGTTTCGCATGGATTTGAAGTTATATCACTTATATCCCAAGCGTTTGAAACTAAATCATTTGTTTCGCATGGATTTGAAGCTAAACCTTCATACATCGCATTGCTTTGAAGCTAAATCATGTGTTTCGCATGGATTTGAAGCTAATCCTTCCACATATCATTGATTTGAAGCGTAATCATGTGTCTTGCATGGATTTGAAGCTAACTCGTTTGTTTCCCCTGCATTTGAAGCTGTATCACTTATATCGCAAGTATCTGATGCTAAATCATTTGCTTCGCATGGATTTGAAGCTAATCATTCTACACCGCATTGCTTTGAAGCTTAATCATGTGTTTCGCATGGATTTGAAGCTAACTCGTCAGTTTCGTCCGCATTTAAAGCTATATCACATATATCCCATGTGTTTGAAGCTCAATCATTTGCTTCGCTTGCATGTGAAGCTAATCCTTCTACATCGCATTGACTTGATGCTAAATCATGTGATTCCCTTGGATTGGAATCTAGCTTGTTTATTTCGTCTGCAATTGAAGCTGTATCACTTATATCGCAAGTATCTAAAGCTAAATCATTTGTGTCGCCTGGATTTGAAGTTAAACCTTCTACATAGCATTGATTTGAAGCTTTATAATTTGTTTTGCTTGGAATTAAAGCCAACTCGTTTGTTTCGCCTGCATTTGAAGCTATATCACATATATCCCATGTGTTTGAAGCTCAATCATTTGCTTCGCTTGCATTTGAAGCTAATCCTTCTACATCGTATTGATTTAAAGCTAAATCATGTGTTTCGCTTGGATATGAAGCTATCTCGTTTGTTTCCGTCTGCATTTGAAGCTATCTCACTTGTATCGCAAGTATCTGAAGCTAAATCATTTGTGTCGCAAGGATTTGAAGCTAATCCTTCTACATAGCATTGATTTGAAGCTTAATCATGTGTTTCGCATGGATTTGAAGCTAACTCGTTAGTTTCGTCCGCATTTAAAGTTCTATCACTTATATCGCTAGTATCTGAAGCTAAATCATTTTTTTCGCATGGATTTGAAGCTAAACTTTCTACATCGCATTGATTTGAAGCTAAATCATGTGATTCGCTTGGATTGGAAGCTAACTCGTTTGGTTCGTCTGCATTTGAAGATATATCACTTAAATCCCAATTGTTTGAAGATAAATCATTTGTTTCGCATGGATTTGAAGTTATATCACTTATATCCCAAGCGTTTGAAACTAAATCATTTGTTTCGCATGGATTTGAAGCTAAACCTTCATACATCGCATTGCTTTGAAGCTAAATCATGTGTTTCGCATGGATTTGAAGCTAATCCTTCCACATATCATTGATTTGAAGCGTAATCATGTGTCTTGCATGGATTTGAAGCTAACTCGTTTGTATCCCCTGCATTTGAAGCTGTATCACTTATATCGCAAGTATCTGATGCTAAATCATTTGCTTCGCATGGATTTGAAGCTAATCATTCTACACCGCATTGCTTTGAAGCTTAATCATGTGTTTCGCATGGATTTGAAGCTAACTCGTCAGTTTCGTCCGCATTTAAAGCTATATCACTTATATCGCTAGTATCTGAAGCTAAATCATTTTTTTCGCATGGATTTGAAGCTAAACCTTCTACATGGCATTGATTTGAAACTTAATAATGTGTTTTGCTTGGAATTAAAGCTAACTCGTTTGTTTCTCCTGCATTTGAAGCATATATCACTTATATCGCAAGTATCTAAAGCTAAACCATTTGTTTCGCATGGATTTGTAGCTAAACCTTCTACATCGCATTGATTTGAAGATAAATCATGTGTTTTGCTTGGATTTCATGCTAACTCGTCCGTTTCGCCTGCATTTGATGCTATATCACTTATATCGCAAGTATCTGAAGCTAAATCATTTGATTCGCATGGATTTGAAGCTAAACCTTCTACATCGTATTGATTTGAAGCTAACTCATTTGTTTCGCATGGATTTGAAGCTAAACATTCTACATCGCATGGATTTGAAGCTAAGCCTTCTATTTCGCATGGATTTAAAGGTAATGATGTGTATCGCATGCATATTGAAGCTAACTCGTTTGATTCGTCTGCATTTGAAGCTATATTACTTATACCCCAAGTGTTTGATGCTAAATCATATGTTTCTCATGGATTTGAAGCTAAACCTTATACATCGCATTGATTTGAAGCTAAATCATGTGTTTCGCTTGGATATGAAGCAAACTCGTATGTTTAATCTGCATTTGAAGATATATCATTCATATCGCAAGTATCTGAAGCTAAATCATTTGTGTCGCATGAATTTGAAGCTAAACCTTCTATATCGCATTGATTTGTAGCTAAGTCATGTGTTGCGTTTGGATTTGAAGCTAGCTTGTTTGTTTCGAATGCTGCTGAAACTATATCACGCATATCCCAAGTATTTGAAGCTAAATAATTTGTATCCCATGGATTTGAAGCTAAACCTTCTCCATAGCATTGATTTGCAGCTGAATCTTGTGTTTCGCATGGACTTGAAACTAACTCGTTTGTTTTGTCTGCAGCTGAAGCTATATCACCTATATCCCAAGTGTTTGAAGCTCAATCATTTGTGTCGCATGGATTTGAAGCTAAACCTTCTAAATCGCATAGATTTGAAGCTAAATCATGTGTTTCGCTTGGATATGAAGCAAACTCGTATGTTTAATCTGCATTTGAAGATATATCATTCATATCGCAAGTATCTGAAGCTAAATCATTTGTGTCGCATGGATTTGAAACTAAACCTTCTACATAGCATTGATTTGCATCTGAATCATGTGTTTCGCATGGACTTGAAGCTAACTCGTTTGTTTCGCATTCAGCTGAACCTATATCACCTATATCCCAAGTGTTTGAAGCTCAATCATTTGTGTCACATGGATTTGAAGCTAAACCTTCTACATCGCATTGGTTTGAAGCTAAATCATGTGTTTCACATGGATATGAAGCTTATCCTTCTACATCGCATTGATTTGAAGATAAATCATGTGTTTTGCTTGGATTTCATGCTAACTCGTCCGTTTCGCCTGCATTTGATGCTATACCACTTATATCGCAAGTATCTAAAGCTAAATCATTTGTGTCCCCTGGATTTGAAGTTAAACCTTCTACATAGCATTGATTTGAAGCTAAATCATGTGATTCGCTTGGATTGGAAGCTAACTCGTTTATTTCGTCTGCATTTGTAGCTGTATTACTTATATCGCCAGTATCTGAAGCTAAATCATTTGTGTCTCATGGATTTGAAGCTAAACCTTCTATCATAGCATTGATTTGCAGCTAAATCATGTTTTTCGCTTGGATATGAAGCTAACTCGTTTGCTTCCGTCTGCATTTGAAACTATATCACTTATATCCCAAGTGTTTGAAGCTAAATCATTTGTTTCGCATGGATTTGAAGCTAATCCTTCTACATCGTATTGATTTAAAGCTAAATCATGTGTTTCGCTTGGATATGAAGCTATCTCGTTTGTGTCCGTCTGCATTTGAAGCTATCTCACTTGTATCGCAAGTATCTGAAGCTAAATCATTTGTGTCGCAAGAATTTGAAGCTAAACTTTCTATATCGCATTGATTTGAAGCTAAATCATGTGTTTTGCTTGGATTTCATGCTAACTCGTCCGTTTCGCCTGCATTTGATGCTATATCACTTATATCGCAAGTATCTGAAGCAAAATCATTTGATTCGCATGGATTTGAAGCTAAACCTTCTACATCGTATTGATTTGAAGCTAACTCATTTGTTTCGCATGGATTTGAAGCTAAACCTTCTACATAGCATTGGTTTGAAGTTAAATCATGTGTTTCGCTTGGATTTGAAGCTTATCCTTCTACATCGCATTGATTTGAAGATAAATCATGTGTTTTGCTTGGATTTCATGCTAACTCGTCCGTTTCGCCTGCATTTGATGCTATATCACTTATATCGCAAGTATCTAAAGCTAAATCATTTGTGTCCCCTGGATTTGAAGTTAAACCTTCTACATAGCAATGATTCGAATCTAAATCATTTGTTTCGCATGGATTTGAAGCTAAACTTTCTACATCGCATTGGTTTGAAGCTAAATCATGTGATTCGCATGGATTGGAAGCTAACTCGTTTGTTTCGTCTGCATTTGAAGATATATCACTTAAATCCCAATTGTTTGAAGATAAATCATTTGTTCCGCATGGATTTCAAGCTAAACTTTCTACATCGCATTGATTTAATGTTAAATCATGTGTTGCGCTTGGATTGGAAGCTAACTCATTTATTTCATCTGCATTTGAAGCTGTATCACTTATATCGCAAGTATCTGAAGCTAAATCATTTGGTTCGCATGGATTTGCAGCTAACTCGGTTGTTTCGTCTGCATTTGAAGCTATATCACATATATTCCAAGCGTTTGAAGCTAAATCATTTGTATCGCATGGATTTGAAGCTAAACCTTCTACATCATATCGATTTGGAACTAAATGATATCTATCGCATGGATTTTGAAGCTATCCCATTTGATTCGTCTGCATTTGCAGCTATATCACTTATATCACAAGTGTTTGAAGCTAAATCATTTGTTTCGCATGGATTTGAAGCTAAACCTTCTACATCGCATTGATTTGAAGCTAAATCATGTGATTCGCTTGGATTTGAAGCTAACTCGTTTGTTTCGCCTGCATTTGAAGCTATATCACTTATATCCCAAGTGTTTGATGCTAAATCATTTGTTTCGCATGGATTTGTAGCTAAACCTTCTACATCGCATTGATTTGAAGCTAAATCATTTGTTTCGCATTGATTTGAAGCTAAACCTTCTACATCGCATTGATTTGAAGCTAAATCATGAGATTCGTTTGGATTTGAAGCTAACTCGTTTGTTTCGCCTGCATTTGAAGCTACATCACATATATCCCACGTGTTTGAAGCTCAAACATTTGCTTCGCTTGGATTTGAAGCTAATCCTTCTACATCGCATTGATTTGAAGCTAAATCATGTGATTCGCTTGGATTTGAAGCTAACTCGTTTGTTTCGACTGCATTTGAAGCTATATCACATATATCCCACGTGTTTGAAGCTCAATCATTTGGTTCGCTTGGATTTGAAGCTAATCCTTCTACATCGCATTGATTTGAAGCTAAGTCATGTGTTTTGCATGAATTTGAAGCTAACTCGTTTGTTTCCTCTACAATTGAAGCTATATCACTTATATCGCAAGTATCTAAAGCTAAATCATTTGTGTCGCCAGGATTTGAAGTTAAACCTTCTACATAGCATTGATTTGAAGCTTAATAATGTGTTTTGCTTGGAATTAAAGCTAACTCGTTTGTTTCTCCTGCATTTGAAGCATATATCACTTATATCGCAAGTATCTAAAGCTAAACCATTTGTTTCGCATGGATTTGTAGCTAAACCTTCTACATCGCATTGATTTGAAACTTAATAATGTGTTTTGCTTGGAATTAAAGCTAACTCGTTTGTTTCTCCTGCATTTGAAGCATATATCACTTATATCGCAAGTATCTAAAGCTAAACCATTTGTTTCGCATGGATTTGAAGCTAAACCTTCTACATAGCATTGGTTTGAAGTTAAATCATGGGTTTCGCTTGGATTTGAAGCTTATCCTTCTACATCGCATTGATTTGAAGATAAATCATGTGTTTTGCTTGGATTTCATGCTAACTCGTCCGTTTCGCCTGCATTTGATGCTATATCACTTATATCGCAAGTATCTAAAGCTAAATCATTTGTGTCCCCTGGATTTGAAGTTAAACCTTCAACATAGCATTGATTTGAAGCTAAATCATTTGTTTCGCATTGATTTGAAGCTAAACCTTCTACATCGCATTGATTTGAAGCTAAATCATGTGATTCGCTTGGATTGGAAGCTAACTCGTTTATTTCGTCTGCATTTGTAGCTGTATTACTTATATCGCCAGTATCTGAAGCTAAATCATTTGTGTCTCATGGATTTGAAGCTAAACCTTCTACATAGCATTGATTTGCAGCTAAATCATGTGTTTCGCTTGGATATGAAGCTAACTCGTTTGCTTCCGTCTGCATTTGAAGCTATATCACTTATATCCCAAGTGTTTGAAGCTAAATCATTTGTTTCGCATGGATTTGAAGCTAATCCTTCTACATCGTATTGATTTAAAGCTAAATCATGTGTTTCGCTTGGATATGAAGCTATCTCGTATGTTTCCGTCTGCATTTGAAGCTATCTCACTTGTATCGCAAGTATCTGAAGCTAAATCATTTGTGTCGCAAGAATTTGAAGCTAAACTTTCTATATTGCATTGATTTGAAGCTAAATCATGTGATTCGCATGGATTGGAAGCTAACTCGTTTGTTTCGTCTGCATTTGAAGATATATCACTTAAATCCCAATTGTTTGAAGATAAATCATTTGTTCCGCATGGATTTCAAGCTAAACCTTCTACATCGCATTGATTTAATGCTAAATCATGTGATGCGCTTGGATTGGAAGCTAACTCATTTATTTCATCTGCATTTGAAGCTGTATCACTTATATCTCAAGTATCTGAAGCTAAATCATTTGTTTCGCATGGATTTGCAGCTAACTCGGTTGTTTCGTCTGCATTTGAAGCTATATCACATATATTCCAAGCGTTTGAAGCTAAATCATTTGTTTCGCATGGATTTAAAGCTATATCACTTATATCCCAAGCGTTTGAAGCTAAATCATTTGTTTCGCATGGATTTGAAGCTTTACCTTCTACATCGCATTGATTTGAACCTTAGTAATGTGTTTTGCTTGGATATGAAGCTATCTCGTTTGTTTCCCCTACATTTGAAGCTATATCATTTATATCCTATGTGTTTGAAGCTAAATCATTTGTTTCGCATGGATTTGAAGCTAAACCTTCTACATAGCATTGATTTGAAGCTAAATCATGTGTTTCGCATGGATTTGAAGCTAACTCCTTTGCTTCGTCTGCATTTGTAGCTATATCACTTATATCCCAAGTGTTTGAAGCTAAATCATTTGCTTCGCTTGGATTTGAAGCTAATCCTTCTACATCGCATTGATTTGAAGCTAAATCATGTGATTCTCTAGGATTTGAAGCTAACTCGTTTGTTTCGCCTGCATTTGAAGCTATATCACATATATCCCACGTGTTTGAAGCTCAATCATTTGCTTCGCTTGGATTTGAAGCTAATCCTTCTACATCGCATTGATTTGAAGCTAAATCATGTGTTTCGCTTGGATTGGAAGCTAACTCGTTTGTTTCGCCTGCATATGAAGCTATATCACATATATCCCAAGTGTTTGAACCTCATTCATTTGGTTCGCTTGGATTTGTAGATAATCCTTCTACATCGCATTGATTTGAAGCTAAATCATGTGATTCGTTTGAATTTGAAGCTAACTCGTTTGTTTCGCCTGCATATGAAGTTATATCACATATATCCCAAGTGTTTCAAGCTCAATCATTTGCTTCGCTTGGATTTGAAGCTAATCCTTCTACATCGCGTTGATTTGAAGCTAAATCATGTGAAGCGCTTGGATTGGAAGCTAACTTGTTTATTTCGTCTGCATTTGAAGCTGTATCACTTATATCGCAAGTATCTGAAGCTAAATCATTTGTGTCTCATGGATTTGAACCTAAACAGTCTACACAGCATTGATTTGCAGCTAAATCATGTGTTTCGCATGGATTTGAAGCTATATCACATATATCCCAAGTGTTTGAACCTCAATCATTTGGTTCGCTTGGATTTGTAGCTAATCCTTCTACATCGCATTGATTTGAAGCTAAATCATGTGTTTTGCATGAATTTGAAGCTAACTCGTTTGTTTCCTCTACAATTGAAGCTATATCACTTATATCGCAAGTATCTGAAGCTAAATCATTGGTTTCGCATGGATTTGAAGCGAATCCTTCTACATCGTATCGATTTGAAGCTAAATGATATGTATCGCATGGATTTTGAAGCTATCCCGTTTGATTCGTCTGCATTTGCAGCTATATCACTTGTATCACAAGTGTTTGAAACTAAATCATGTGTTTCGCTTGGATTTGAATCTAAACCTTCTATATCGCATTGATTTGCAGCTAAATCATGTGTTTCGCATGGATTTGAAGCTAACTCGTTTGCTTCGTCTACATTTGAAGCTATATCACTTATATCCCAAGTGGTTGAAGCTAAATCATTTGTTTCCCATGGATTTGAATCTAAACCTTCTACATCGCATTGATTTGAAGCTAAATCATGTGATTCGTTTGGATTTGAAGCTAACTCGTTTGTTTCGCCTGCATTTGAAGCTATATCACATATATCCCAAGTGTTTGAAGCTCAATCATTTGGTTCGCTTGAATTTGAAGCTAATCCATCTACATCGCGTTGATTTGAAGCTAAATCATGTTTTTGCATGAATTTGAAGCTAACTCGTTTGTTTCCTCTACAATTGAAGTTATATCAATTATATCGCAAGTATCTAAAGCTAAATCATTTGTGTTGCCTGGATTTGAAGTTAAACCTTCTACATAGCATTGATTTGAAGCTTAATAATGTGTTTTGCTTGGAATTAAAGCTAACTCGTTTGTTTCCCCTGCATTTGAAGCATATATCACATATATCGCAAGTATCTAAAGCTAAATCATTTGTTTCGCATGGATTTGAAGCTAAACCTTCTACATAGCATTGGTTTGAAGTTAAATCATGTGTTTCGCTTGGATTTGAAGCTTATCCTTCTACATCGCATTGATTTGAAGATAAATCATGTGTTTTGCTTGGATTTCATGCTAACTCGTTTGTTTCGCCTGCATTTGAAGCTATATCACTTATATCCCAAGTGTTTGATGCTAAATCACTTGTTTCGCATGGATTTGTAGCTAAACCTTCTACATCGCATTGATTTGAAACTAAATCATTTGTTTCGCATTGATTTGAAGCTAAACCTTCTACATCGCATTGATTTGAAGCTAAATCATGTGATTCGCTTGGATTTGAAGCTAACTCGTTTGTTTCGCCTGCATTTGAAACTATATCACATATATCCCACGTGTTTGAAGCTCAATCATGTGGTTCGCTTGGATTTGAAGCTAATCCTTCTACATAGCATTGGTTTCAAGCTTAACAATGTGTTTTGCTTGGATATGAAGCTGACTCGTTTGTTTCCGTCTGCATTTGAAACTATATCACTTATATCCCAAGTGTTTGAAGCTAAATCATTTGTTTCGCATGGATTTGAAGCTAATCCTTCTACATCGTATCGATTTAAAGCTAAATCATGTGTTTCGCTTGGATATGAAGCTATCTCGTTTGATTCCGTCTGCATTTGAAGCTATCTCACTTGTATCGCAAGTATCTGAAGCTAAATCATTTGTGTCGCAAGAATTTGAAGCTCATCCTTCTACATAGCATTGATTTGAAGCTTAATCATGTGTTTTGCATGGATTAGAAGCTAACTCGTTAGTTTCGTCTGCATTTAAAGCTATATCACTTATATCGCTAGTATCTGAAGCTAAATCATTTTTTTCGCATGGATTTGAAGCTAAACTTTCTACATCGCATTGATTTGAAGCTAAATCATGTGATTCGCATGGATTGGAAGCTAACTCGTTTGTTTCGTCTGCATTTGAAGATATATCACTTAAATCACAATTGTTTGAAGATAAATCATTTGTTCCGCATGGTTTTCAAGCTAAACTTTCTACATCGCATTGATTTAATGCTAAATCATGTGTTGCGCTTGGATTGGAAGCTAACTCATTTATTTCATCTGCATTTGAAGCTGTATCACTTATATCGCAAGTATCTGAAGCTAAATCATTTGCTTCGCATGGATTTGCAGCTAACTCGGTTGTTTCGGCTGCATTTGAAGCTATATCACATATATTCCAAGCGTTTGAAGCTAAATCATTTGTTTCGCATGGATTTGAAGCTATATCACTTATATCCCAAGCGTTTGAAGCTAAATCATTTGTTTCGCATGGATTTGAAGCTTTACCTTCTACATCGCATTGATTTGAACCTTAGTAATGTGTTTTGCTTGGATATGAAGCTATCTCGTTTGTTTCCGCTACATTTGAAGCTATATCACTTATATCCTATGTGTTTGAAGCTAAATCATTTGTTTCGCATGGATTTGAAGCTAACTCGTTTGCTTCGTCTGCATTTGAAGCTATATCACTTATATCCCAAGTGTTTGAAGCTAAATCATTTGCTTCGCTTGGATTTGAAGCTATACCTTCTACATCGCTTTGATTTCAAGCTAAATCATGTGTTTTGCATGGATTTTATGCTAACTCGTTTGTTTCCCCTGCATTTGAAGCTATATCAGTTATATCGCAAGTATCTGATGCTAAATCATTTGTATCGCATGAATTTGAAGCTAAACCTTCTACATCGCATTGATTTGTAGCTAAATCATGTGATTCGCTTGGATTTGAAGCTAACTCGTTCGTTCCGCCAGCATTTGATGCTATATAACTTCTATCGCAAGTATCTGAAGCTAAATCATTTGTTTCGTATGAATTTGAAGCTAAACCTTCTACATCGTATCGATTTGAAGCAAAATGATATGTATCGCATGGCTTTTGAACTACCCCGTTTGAATCGTCTGCATTTGCAGCTATATCACTTATATCACAAGTGTGTGAAGCTAAATCATTTGTTTCGCATGGATTTGAAGCTAAACCTTCTATATCGTATTCATTTGAAGCGAAATCATGTGTTTCGCTTGGATTTGAAGCTATACCTTCTACATCGCTTTGATTTGTCAGCTAAATCATGTGTTTTGCATGGATTTGATGCTAACTCGTTTGTTTCACCTGCATTTGAAGCTACATCAGTTATATCGCAAGTATCTGAAGCTAAATCATTTGTTACGCATGGATTTGAAGCTAAACCTTCTACATCGTATTGATTTAAAGCTAAATCATATGTTTCGCTTAGATATGAAGCTAACTCGTTTGTTTCCGTCTGCATTTGAAGCTGTATCACTTGTATCGCAAGTATCTGAAGCTAAATCATTTGTGTCGCAGGGATTTGATGCTAAACCTTCTACATAGCATTGATTTGAAGCTTAATAATGTGTTACGCATGGATTTGAAGCTAACTCGTTAGTTTCGTCTGCATTTGAAGCTATATCACTTATATCGCTAGTATCTGAAGCTAAATCATTTTTTTCGCATGGATTTGAAGCTAAACTTTCTACATCGCATTGATTTGAAGCTAAATCATGTGATTCGTTTGGTTTTCAAGCTAACTCGTTTGTTTCGTCTGCATTTGAAGATATATCACTTAAATCCCAAGTGTTTGAAGATAAATCATTTTTTTCGCATGGATTTGAAGCTAAGACTTCTACTTCGCTTTGGTTAGAAGCTAAATCATTTGTTTCGCATGGATTTGGTGCTAACTCGTTCGTTTCCCATGCATTTGAAGCTATATCACGCATATCGCAAGTATCTGAACCTAAATCATTTGTTTCGCTTGGATTGGAAGCTAAACCTTCTACCTCGCATTGATTTAAAGCTAAATCATGTGTTTTGCTTGGATTGGAAGCTAACTCGTTTATTTCGTCTGCATTTGTAGCTGTATTACTTATATCGCCAGTATCTGAAGCTAAATCATTTGTGTCTCATGGATTTGAAGCTAAACCTTCTACATAGCATTGATTTGCAGCTAAATCATGTGTTTCGCTTGGATATGAAGCTAACTCGTTTGCTTCCGTCTGCATTTGAAGCTATATCACTTATATCCCAAGTGTTTGAAGCTAAATCATTTGTTTCGCATGGATTTGAAGCTAATCCTTCTACATCGTATTGATTTAAAGCTAAATCATGTGTTTCGCTTGGATATGAAGCTATCTCGTATGTTTCCGTCTGCATTTGAAGCTATCTCACTTGTATCGCAAGTATCTGAAGCTAAATCATTTGTGTCGCAAGAATTTGAAGCTAAACTTTCTATATTGCATTGATTTGAAGCTAAATCATGTGATTCGCATGGATTGGAAGCTAACTCGTTTGTTTCGTCTGCATTTGAAGATATATCACTTAAATCCCAATTGTTTGAAGATAAATCATTTGTTCCGCATGGATTTCAAGCTAAACCTTCTACATCGCATTGATTTAATGCTAAATCATGTGATGCGCTTGGATTGGAAGCTAACTCATTTATTTCATCTGCATTTGAAGCTGTATCACTTATATCTCAAGTATCTGAAGCTAAATCATTTGTTTCGCATGGATTTGCAGCTAACTCGGTTGTTTCGTCTGCATTTGAAGCTATATCACATATATTCCAAGCGTTTGAAGCTAAATCATTTGTTTCGCATGGATTTAAAGCTATATCACTTATATCCCAAGCGTTTGAAGCTAAATCATTTGTTTCGCATGGATTTGAAGCTTTACCTTCTACATCGCATTGATTTGAACCTTAGTAATGTGTTTTGCTTGGATATGAAGCTATCTCGTTTGTTTCCCCTACATTTGAAGCTATATCATTTATATCCTATGTGTTTGAAGCTAAATCATTTGTTTCGCATGGATTTGAAGCTAAACCTTCTACATAGCATTGATTTGAAGCTAAATCATGTGTTTCGCATGGATTTGAAGCTAACTCGTTTGCTTCGTCTGCATTTGTAGCTATATCACTTATATCCCAAGTGTTTGAAGCTAAATCATTTGCTTCGCTTGGATTTGAAGCTAATCCTTCTACATCGCATTGATTTGAAGCTAAATCATGTGATTCTCTAGGATTTGAAGCTAACTCGTTTGTTTCGCCTGCATTTGAAGCTATATCACATATATCCCACGTGTTTGAAGCTCAATCATTTGCTTCGCTTGGATTTGAAGCTAATCCTTCTACATCGCATTGATTTGAAGCTAAATCATGTGTTTCGCTTGGATTGGAAGCTAACTCGTTTGTTTCGCCTGCATATGAAGCTATATCACATATATCCCAAGTGTTTGAACCTCAATCATTTGGTTCGCTTGGATTTGTAGATAATCCTTCTACATCGCATTGATTTGAAGCTAAATCATGTGATTCGTTTGAATTTGAAGCTAACTCGTTTGTTTCGCCTGCATATGAAGTTATATCACATATATCCCAAGTGTTTCAAGCTCAATCATTTGCTTCGCTTGGATTTGAAGCTAATCCTTCTACATCGCGTTGATTTGAAGCTAAATCATGTGAAGCGCTTGGATTGGAAGCTAACTTGTTTATTTCGTCTGCATTTGAAGCTGTATCACTTATATCGCAAGTATCTGAAGCTAAATCATTTGTGTCTCATGGATTTGAACCTAAACATTCTACACAGCATTGATTTGCAGCTAAATCATGTGTTTCGCATGGATTTGAAGCTATATCACATATATCCCAAGTGTTTGAACCTCAATCATTTGGTTCGCTTGGATTTGTAGCTAATCCTTCTACATCGCATTGATTTGAAGCTAAATCATGTGTTTTGCATGAATTTGAAGCTAACTCGTTTGTTTCCTCTACAATTGAAGCTATATCACTTATATCGCAAGTATCTGAAGCTAAATCATTTGTTTCGCATGGGATTTGAAGCGAATCCTTCTACATCGTATCGATTTGAAGCTAAATGATATGTATCGCATGGATTTTGAAGCTATCCCGTTTGATTCGTCTGCATTTGCAGCTATATCACTTGTATCACAAGTGTTTGAAACTAAATCATGTGTTTCGCTTGGATTTGAATCTAAACCTTCTATATCGCATTGATTTGCAGCTAAATCATGTGTTTCGCATGGATTTGAAGCTAACTCGTTTGCTTCGTCTACATTTGAAGCTATATCACTTATATCCCAAGTGGTTGAAGCTAAATCATTTGTTTCCCATGGATTTGAATCTAAACCTTCTACATCGCATTGATTTGAAGCTAAATCATGTGATTCGTTTGGATTTGAAGCTAACTCGTTTGTTTTCGCCTGCATTTGAAAGCTATATCACATATATCCCAAGTGTTTGAAGCTCAATCATTTGGTTCGCTTGGATTTGAAGCTAATCCTTCTACATCGCGTTGATTTGAAGCTAAATCATGTTTTTGCATGAATTTGAAGCTTAACTCGTTTGTTTCCTCTACAATTGAAGTTATATCAATTATATCGCAAGTATCTAAAGCTAAATCATTGTGTTGCCTGGATTTGAAGTTCAAACCTTCTACATAGCATTGATTTGAAGCTTAATAAATGTGTTTTGCTTGGAATTAAAGCTAACTCGTTTGTTTCCCCTGCATTTGAAGCATATATCACATATATCGCAAGTATCTAAAGCTAAATCATTTGTTTCGCATGGATTTGAAGCTAAAACCTTCTACATAGCATTGGTTTGAAGTTAAATCATGTGTTTCGCTTGGATTTGAAGCTTATCCTTCTACATCGCATTGATTTGAAGATAAATCATGTGTTTTGCTTGGATTTCATGCTAACTCGTTTGTTTCGCCTGCATTTGAAGCTATATCACTTATATCCCAAGTGTTTGATGCTAAATCACTTGTTTCGCATGGATTTGTAGCTAAACCTTCTACATCGCATTGATTTGAAACTAAATCATTTGTTTCGCATTGATTTGAAGCTAAACCTTCTACATCGCATTGATTTGAAGCTAAATCATGTGATTTCGCTTGGATTTGAAGCTAACTCGTTTGTTTCGCCTGCATTTGAAACTATATCACATATATCCCACGTGTTTGAAAGCTCAATCATGTGGTTCGCTTGGATTTGAAGCTAATCCTTCTACATAGCATTGGTTTCAAGCTTAACAATGTGTTTTGCTTGGATATGAAGCTGACTCGTTTGTTTCCGTCTGCATTTGAAACTATATCACTTATATCCCAAGTGTTTGAAGCTAAATCATTTGTTTCGCATGGATTGAAGCTAATCCTTCTACATCGTATCGATTTAAAGCTAAATCATGTGTTTCGCTTGGATATGAAGCTATCTCGTTTGATTCCGTCTGCATTTGAAGCTATCTCACTTGTATCGCAAGTATCTGAAGCTAAATCATTTGTGTCGCAAGAATTTGAAGCTCATCCTTCTACATAGCATTGATTTGAAGCTTAATCATGTGTTTTGCATGGATTAGAAGCTAACTCGTTAGTTTCGTCTGCATTTAAAGCTATATCACTTATATCGCTAGTATCTGAAGCTAAATCATTTTTTTCGCATGGATTTGAAGCTAAACTTTCTACATCGCATTGATTTGAAGCTAAATCATGTGATTCGCATGGATTGGAAGCTAACTCGTTTGTTTCGTCTGCATTTGAAGATATATCACTTAAATCACAATTGTTTGAAGATAAATCATTTGTTCCGCATGGTTTTCAAGCTAAACTTTCTACATCGCATTGATTTAATGCTAAATCATGTGTTGCGCTTGGATTGGAAGCTAACTCATTTATTTCATCTGCATTTGAAGCTGTATCACTTATATCGCAAGTATCTGAAGCTAAATCATTTGCTTCGCATGGATATGCAGCTAACTCGGTTGTTTCGGCTGCATTTGAAGCTATATCACATATATTCCAAGCGTTTGAAGCTAAATCATTTGTTTCGCATGGATTTGAAGCTATATCACTTATATCCCAAGCGTTTGAAGCTAAATCATTTGTTTCGCATGGATTTGAAGCTTTACCTTCTACATCGCATTGATTTGAACCTTAGTAATGTGTTTTGCTTGGATATGAAGCTATCTCGTTTGTTTCCGCTACATTTGAAGCTATATCACTTATATCCTATGTGTTTGAAGCTAAATCATTTGTTTCGCATGGATTTGAAGCTAACTCGTTTGCTTCGTCTGCATTTGAAGCTATAATCACTTATATCCCAAGTGTTTGAAGCTAAATCATTTGCTTCGCTTGGATTTGAAGCTAATCCTTCTACATCCCATTGATTTGAAGATAAATCATGTGTTTCGCTTTGGATTTGAAGCTATACCTTCTACATCGCTTTGATTTCAAGCTAAATCATGTGTTTTGCATGGATTTTATGCTAACTCGTTTGTTTCCCCTGCATTTGAAGCTATATCAGTTATATCGCAAGTATCTGATGCTAAATCATTTGTATCGCATGAATTTGAAGCTAAACCTTCTACATCGCATTGATTTGTAGCTAAATCATGTGATTCGCTTGGATTTGAAGCTAACTCGTTCGTTCCGCCAGCATTTGATGCTATATAACTTCTATCGCAAGTATCTGAAGCTAAATCATTTGTTTCGTATGAATTTGAAGCTAAACCTTCTACATCGTATCGATTTGAAGCAAAATGATATGTATCGCATGGCTTTTGAACTACCCCGTTTGAATCGTCTGCATTTGCAGCTATATCACTTATATCACAAGTGTGTGAAGCTAAATCATTTGTTTCGCATGGATTTGAAGCTAAACCTTCTATATCGTATTCATTTGAAGCGAAATCATGTGTTTCGCTTGGATTTGAAGCTATACCTTCTACATCGCTTTGATTTGTCAGCTAAATCATGTGTTTTGCATGGATTTGATGCTAACTCGTTTGTTTCACCTGCATTTGAAGCTACATCAGTTATATCGCAAGTATCTGAAGCTAAATCATTTGTTACGCATGGATTTGAAGCTAAACCTTCTACATCGTATTGATTTAAAGCTAAATCATATGTTCGCTTAGATATGAAGCTAACTCGTTTGTTTCCGTCTGCATTTGAAGCTGTATCACTTGTATCGCAAGTATCTGAAGCTAAATCATTTGTGTCGCAGGGATTTGATGCTAAACCTTCTACATAGCATTGATTTGAAGCTTAATAATGTGTTACGCATGGATTTGAAGCTAACTCGTTAGTTTCGTCTGCATTTGAAGCTATATCAACTTATATCGCTAGTATCTGAAGCTAAATCATTTTTTTCGCATGGATTTGAAGCTAAACTTTCTACATCGCATTGATTTGAAGCTAAATCATGTGATTCGTTTGGTTTTCAAGCTAACTCGTTTGTTTCGTCTGCATTTGAAGATATATCACTTAAATCCCAAGTGTTTGAAGATAAATCATTTTTTCGCATGGATTTGAAGCTAAGACTTCTACTTCGCTTTGGTTAGAAGCTAAATCATTTGTTTCGCATGGATTTGGTGCTAACTCGTTCGTTTCCCATGCATTTGAAGCTATATCACGCATATCGCAAGTATCTGAACTAAATCATTTGTTTCGCTTGGATTTGATGCTAAGACTTCTACTTCGCATTGATTTGAAGCAAAGTCATGTATATCGCATGGAATTTGAAGCTAACTCGTTTGTTTCGTCTGAATTTGAAGCTGTATCACTTATATCGGAAGTATCTGAATCTAAATCATTTGTGTCTCATGGATTTGAAGCAAAACCTTCTACATCGCATTGATTTGAAGCTAAATCATGTGCTTCGCATGGGTTTGAAAGCTAATTCATGTGTTTCGCATGGATTTGAAGCTAAACCATATACTTCGCATTGATTTGTTGCTAAATCATGTGTTTCGCATGGAATTGAAGCTAACTGGTTTGTTTCATCAGTATTTGCAGCTATGCCACATATATCGCAAGTATCTGAAGCTAAATCGTTGGTTTCGCATGTATTTGAAGCTAAACCTTCTACATTGCATTGATTTACTGCTAAATCATGTGTTTCGCATGGATTTGAAGCTAACTCGTTTGTTTCGCCTGCATTTGAAAACTGTATCACATATATCGCAAGTATCTTAAGCTAAATCATTTGTGTCGCATGGATTTGAAGCTGAACTATCTACATCACATTGATTTGAAGCTAAATCATGTGATTCGTTTGGATTGGAAGCTAACTCGTTTGTTTCGTCTGCATTTGAAGCTGTATCACTTATATCGCAAGTATCAGAATCTAAATCATTTGTGTCTCATGGATTTGAAGCAAAACCTTCTACATCGCATTGATTTGAAGCTAAAATCATGTGATTCGTTTGGATTTGAAGATAACTCGTTTGTTTCGCCTGCATTTGATGCTATTTCAGTTATATCGCAAGTATCTAATGCTAAATCATGTGTTTCGCTTGGATTTGAAGCTAAACCTTCTACATCGCATTGATTTGAAGCTTAATCATGTGTTTCGCTTGGATTTGAAGCTATACCTTCTTCATCGCTTTGATTTGAAGCTAAATCATGTAGTTTGCATGGATTTGATGCTAACTCGTTTGTTTCCCCTGCATTTGAAGCTATTTCAGTTCTATCGCAAGTATCTGATGCTAAATCATGTGTTTCGCTTGGATTTGAAGCTAAACCTTTTACATCGCATTGATTGAAGCTAAATCATGTGTTTTGCATGGATTGGAAGCTAAATCGTTTGTTTCGTCTGCATTTGAAGATATATCACTTATATCCCAAGTGCTTGAAAATAAATCACTTGTTTCGCTTGGATTTCAAGCTAAACCTTGTACATCGGATTGATTTAATGCTAAATCATATGTTTCGCATGGATTTGGAGCTAACTCGTTTATTTCGTCTGCATTTGCAGCTGTATCACTTATATCGCAAGTATCTGAAGCTAAATCATTTGTGTCTACGGATTTGAAGCTAAATCATGTGATTCGCTTGGATTTGAAGCTAACTCGGTTGTTTCGTCTGCATTTGTAGCTATACCACTTATATCGCTAGTATCTGAAGCTAAAACATTTGTGTCTCATGGATTTGAAGCTAAACCTTCTACTTCGAATTGATTTGAAGCTAAATCATGTGTTTCGCATGGATTTGAAGCTAAATCCTTTGTTTCGCATGGATTTCAAGCTGAACCTTCTACATCGCATTGATTTGCAGCTAAATCATTTGTTTCGCATAGATTTGATGCTAAGCCTTAATAATTCGCATGGATTTGAAGCTAACTCGTTTGTTTCCCCTGCATTTGAAGCTATATCAGTTATATCGCAAGTATCTGATGCTAAATCATTTGTGTCTCATGGATTTGAAGCTAAATCTTCTACATAGCATTGATTTGCAGCTAAATCATGTGATTCGCTTGGATATGAAGCTAACTCGTTTGTTTCCGTCTGCATTTGAAGCTATCTCACTTGTATCGCAAGTATCTGAAGCTAAAATCATTTGTGTCGCAAGGATTTGAAGCTAATCCTTCTACATAGCATTGATTTGAAGCTTAATCATGTGTTTCGCATGGATTTGAAGCTAACTCGTTAGTTTCGTCCGCATTTAAAGCTATATCACTTATATCGCTAGTATCTGAAGCTAAATCATTTTTTCGCATGGATTTGAAGCTAAACCTTGCACATCGCATTGATTTGAAGCTAAATCATGTGATTCGTTTGGATTTGAAGCTAATCCTTCTACATCGCATTGATTTGAAGCTAAATCATGTGATTCGCTTGGATTTGAAGCCAACTCGTTTGTTTCGCCTGCATTTGAAGCTATATCACATATATCCCACGTGTTTGAAGGTCAATCATTTGCTTCGCTTGGATTTGAAGCTAATCTTCTACATCGCATTGACTTGATGCTAAATCATGTGATTCGCTTGGATTGGATGGAAGCTAACTTGTTTATTTCGTCTGCAATTGAAGCTGTATCACTTATATCGCAAGTATCTAAAGCTAAATCATTTGTGTCGCCTGGATTTGAAGTTAAACCTTCTACATAGCATTGATTTGAAGCTTTATAATTTGTTTTGCTTGGAATTAAAGCTAACTCGTTTGTTCCCCTGCATTTGAAGCATATATCACTTATATCGCAAGTATCTAAAGCTAAATCATTTGTTTCGCATGGATTTGAAGCTAAACCTTCTACATAGCATTGATTTGAAGCTTAATCATGTGTTTCGCATGGATTTGAAGCTAACTCGTTAGTTTCGTCTGCATTTGAAGCTATATCACTTATATCGCTAGTATCTGAAGCTAAATCATTTTTTTTGCATGGATTTGAAGCTAAACTTTCTACATCGTATTGATTTGAAGCTAAATCATGTGATTCGTTTGGATTTCAAGCTAACTCGATTGTTTCGTCTGCATTTGAAGATATATCACTTAAATCACTAGTGTTTGAAGATAAATCATTTGTTTCGCATGGATTTGAAGCTAAGACTTCTACTTCGCTTTGGTTAGAAGCTAAATCATTTGTTTCGCGTGGATTTGGTGCTAACTCGTTCGTTTCCCATGCATTTGAAGCTATATCACTCATATCGCAAGTATCTGAACCTAAATCATTTGTTTCGCATGGATTTGATGCTAAGACTTCTACTTCGCATTGAATTTGAAGCTAAGTCATGTATATCGCATGGATTTTGAAGCTAACTCGTTTGATTCGTCTGCATTTGAAGCAATATCACTTATATCGCAAGTATCTGAAGCTAAATCATTTGTGTCGCAAGGATTTGAAGCTAATCCTTCCTCATAGCATTGATTTGAAGCTTAATCATGTGTTTCGCATGGATTTGAAGCTAACTCGTTAGTTTCGTCTGCATTTGAAGCTATATCACATATATTCCAAGCGTTTGAAGCTAAATCATTTGTTTCGCATGGATTTGAAGCTATATCACTTATATCCCAAGCGTTTGAAGCTAAATCATTTGTTTCGCATGGATTTGAAGCTTTACTTTCTACATCGCATTGATTTGAACCTTAGTAATGTGTTTTGCTTGGATATGAAGCTATCTCGTTTGTTTCCCCTACATTTGAAGCTATATCACTTATATCCTATGTGTTTGAAGCTAAATCATTTGTTTCGCATGGATTTGAAGCTAACTCGTTTGCTTCGTCTGCATTTGAATCTATATCACTTATATCCCAAGTGTTTGAAGCTAAATCATTTGCTTCGCTTGGATTTGAAGCTAATCCTTCTACATCCCATTGATTTGAAGCTAAATCATGTGTTTCGCTTGGATTTGAAGCTATACCTTCTACATCGCTTTGATTTCAAGCTAAATCATGTGTTTTGCATGGATTTTAGGCTAACTCGTTTGTTTCCCCGGCATTTGAAGCTATATCAGTTATATCGCAAGTATCTGATGCTAAATCATTTGTATCGCATGAATTTGAAGCTAAACCTTCTACATCGCATTGATTTGTAGCTAAATCATGTGATTCGCTTGGATTTGAAGCTAACTCGTTCGTTCCGCCAGCATTTGATGCTATATAACTTCTATCGCAAGTATCTGAAGCTAAATCATTTGTTTCGTATGGATTTGAAGCTTAACCTTCTACATCATATTGATTTAAAGCTAAATCATATGTTTCGCTTGGATATGAAGCTAACTCGTTTGTTTCCGTCTGCATTTGAAGCTGTATCTCTTGTATCGCAAGTATCTGAAGCTAAATCATTTGTGTCGCAGGGATTTGATGCTAAACCTTCTACATAGCATTGATTTGAAGCTTAATCATGTGTTTCGCATGGATTTGAAGCTAACTCGTTAGTTTCGTCTGCATTTGAAGCTATATCACTTATATCGCTAGTATCTGAAGCTAAATCATTTTTTTTGCATGGATTTGAAGCTAAACTTTCTACATCGTATTGATTTGAAGCTAAATCATGTGATTCGTTTGGATTTCAAGCTAACTCGATTGTTTCGTCTGCATTTGAAGATATATCACTTAAATCACAAGTGTTTGAAGATAAATCATTTGTTTCGCATGGATTTGAAGCTAAGACTTCTACTTCGCTTTGGTTAGAAGCTAAATCATTTGTTTCGCGTGGATTTGGTGCTAACTCGTTCGTTTCCCATGCATTTGAAGCTATATCACTCATATCGCAAGTATCTGAACCTAAATCATTTGTTTCGCATGGATTTGATGCTAAGACTTCTACTTCGCATTGAATTTGAAGCTAAGTCATGTATATCGCATGGATTTTGAAGCTAACTCGTTTGATTCGTCTGCATTTGAAGCAATATCACTTATATCGCAAGTATCTGAAGCTAAATCATTTGTGTCGCAAGGATTTGAAGCTAATCCTTCCTCATAGCATTGATTTGAAGCTTAATCATGTGTTTCGCATGGATTTGAAGCTAACTCGTTAGTTTCGTCCGCATTTAAAGCTATATCACTTATATCGCTAGTATCTGAAGCTAAATCATTTTTTTCGCATGGATTTGAAGCTAAACCTTGCACATCGCATTGATTTCAAGCTAAATCATGTAATTCGTTTGGATTTGAAGCTAATCCTTCTACATCACATTGATTTGAAGCTAAATCATGTGATTCGCTTGGATTTGAAGCCAACTCGTTTGTTTCGCCTGCATTTGAAGCTATATCACATATATCCCACGTGTTTGAAGCTCAATCATTTGCTTCGCTTGGATTTGAAGCTAATCCTTCTACATCGCATTGACTTGATGCTAAATCATGTGATTCGCTTGGATTGGAAGCTAACTTGTTTATTTCGTCTGCAATTGAAGCTGTATCACTTATATCGCAAGTATCTAAAGCTAAATCATTTGTGTCGCCTGGATTTGAAGTTAAACCTTCTACATAGCATTGATTTGAAGCTTTATAATTTGTTTTGCTTGGAATTAAAGCTAACTCGTTTGTTCCCCTGCATTTGAAGCATGTATCACTTATATCGCAAGTATCTAAAGCTAAATCATTTGTTTCGCATGGATTTGAAGCTAAACCTTCTACATAGCATTGGTTTGAAGCTTAATAATGTGTTTCGTCTGGATATGAAGCTAACTCGTTTGTTTCCCCGTACATTTGTAGCTATAACACTTATATCGGAACAATCTGATGCCAAATCATTTGTGTCGCAAGGATTTGAAGCTAATCCTTCTACATAGCATTGATTTGAAGCTAAATCATGTGTTTCGCATGGATTTGAAGCTAACTCGTTTGTTTCCCCTGCATTTAAAGCTATATCACTTATATCGCTAGTATCTGAAGCTAAATCATCTTTTTCGCATGGATTTGAAGCTAAACTTTCTACATCGCATTGATTTGAAGCTAAATCATGTGATTCGCTTGGATTGGAAGCTAACTCGTTTGTTTCGTCTGCATTTGAAGATATATCACTTAAATCCCGATTGTTTGAAGATGAATCATTTGTTTCGCATGGATTTCAAGCTAAACCTTCTACATCGCATTGGTTTAATGCTAAATCTTGTGTTGCGCTTGGATTTTGAAGCTAACTCGTACGATTCGTCTGCATTCGAAGCTATATCACATATATCGCAAGTATCGTATGCTAAATCACATGTTTCGAATGAATTTGAAGCTAATCCTTCTACATCGCATTGATTTGAAGCTAAATCATGTGATTCGCTTGGATTTGAAGCTAACTCGTTTGTTTCGCCTGCATTTGAAGCTATATCACATATATCCCACGTGTTTGAAGCTCAATCATTTGTTTCGCATGGATTGGAAGCTAAACCTTCTACTTCGCATTGATTTAAAGCTAAATCATGTGTTTCGCTTGGATTTTAAAGCAAATCCTTCTACATCGCATTGATTTGAAGATAAATCATGTGTTTTGCTTGGATTGCATGCTAACTCGTTCGTTTCGCCTGCATTTGATGCTATATCACTTATATCGCAAGTATCTGAAGCTAAATCATTTGATTCGCATGGATTTGTAGCTAAACCTTCTACATCGTATTGATTTGAAGCTAACTCATTTGTTCCGCATGGATTTGAAGCTAAACATTCTACATCGCATGGATTTGAAGCTAAGCCTTCTATTTCGCATGGATTTAAAGGTAACGATGTGTATCGCATGCATATTGAAGCTAACTCGTTTGATTCGTCTTCATTTGAAGCTATATAACTTATACCCCAAGTGTTTGATGCTGAATCATTTGTTTCCCATGGATTTGAATCTAAACCTTCTACATCGCATTGATTTGAAGCTAAATCATGTGTTTCGCTTGGATTTGAAGCTAAACCTTCTACATCGTATCGATTTGAAGCAAAATGATATGTATCGCATGGCTTTTGAAGCTACCCCGTTTGAATCGTCAGCATTTGCAGCTATATCACTTATATCACAAGTGTTTGAAGCTAAATCATTTGTCTCGCATGGATTTGAATCTAAACCTTCTATATCGCATTCATTTGAAGCTAAATCATGTGTTTCGCTTGTATTTGAAGCTATACTTTCTACATCGCTTTGATTTGTGAGCTAAATCATGTGTTTTGCATGGATTTGATGCTAACTCGTTTGTTTCACCTGCATTTGAAGCTACATCAGTTATATCGCAAGTATCTGATGCTAAATCATTTGTTTCGCATGGATTTCTAGCTAAACCTTCTACATCGCGTTGATTTGAAGATAAATTATGTGTTTCGCATGGATTTGACGGTAACTCGTTAGTTTCGCCTGCATTTGAAGCTATATCACTTATATCGCAAGTATCTGAACCTAAATCATTTGTTTCGCATGAATTTGAAGCTAAACCTTCTACATAGCATGGATTTAAAGCTAAATGATTTGTGTCGCATGGATTTTGAAGCTAACTCATTTGATTCGTCTGCATTTGAAGCTATATCACTTATATCCCAAGTGTTTGATGCTAAATCATTTGTTTCGCATGGATTTGAAGCTAAACATTCTACATCGCATGGATTTGAAGCTAAGCCTTCTATTTCGCATGGATTTAAAGGTAATGATGTGTATCGCATGCATATTGAAGCTAACTCGTTTGATTCGTCTGCATTTGAAGCTATATCACTTATACCCCAAGTGTTTGATGCTAAATCATTTGTTTCCCATGGATTTGAAGCTAAACCTTCTACATCGCATTGATTTGAAGCTAAATCATGTGTTTCGCTTGGATTTGAAGCTAAACCTTCTACATCGTATCGATTTGAAGCAAAATGATATGTATCGCATGGCTTTTGAAGCTACCCCGTTTGAATCGTCAGCATTTGCAGCTATATCACTTATATCACAAGTGTTTGAAGCTAAATCATTTGTCTCGCATGGATTTGAATCTAAACCTTCTATATCGCATTCATTTGAAGCTAAATCATGTGTTTCGCTTGTATTTGAAGCTATACTTTCTACATCGCTTTGATTTGTGAGCTAAATCATGTGTTTTGCATGGATTTGATGCTAACTCGTTTGTTTCACCTGCTTTTGAAGCTACATCAGTTATATCGCAAGTATCTGATGCTAAATCATTTGTTTCGCATGGATTTGAAGCTAAACCTTCTACATCGCATTGATTTGAAGATAAATTATGTGTTTCGCATGGACTTGACGGTAACTCGTTAGTTTCGCCTGCATTTGAAGCTATGTCACTTATAGCGCAAGTATCTGAACCTAAATCATTTGTTTCGCATGAATTTGAAGCTAAGCCTTCTACTTCGCATGGATTTAAAGCTAAATGATTTGTGTCGCATGGATTTTGAAGCTAACTCATTTGATTCGTCTGCATTTGAAGGTATATCACTTATATCCCAAGTGTTTGATGCTAAATCATTTGTTTCGCATTGATTTGAAGCTAAACCTTCTACATCGCATTGATTTGAAGCTAAACCATGTGATTCGTTTGGATTTGTAGATAACTCGTTTGTTTCGCCTGCATTTGAAGCTACATCACATATATCCCACGTGTTAGAAGCTCAAACATTTGCTTCGCTTGGATTTGAAGCTAATCCTTCTACATCGCATTGATTTGAAGCTAAATCATGTGATTCGCTTGGATTTGAAGCTAACTCGTTTGTTTCACCTGCTTTTGAAGCTACATCAGTTATATCGCAAGTATCTGATGCTAAATCATTTGTTTCGCATGGATTTGAAGCTAAACCTTCTACATCGCATTGATTTGAAGGTAAATTATGTGTTTCGCATGGATTTGACGGTAACTCGTTAGTTTCGCCTGCATTTGAAGCTATATCACTTATAGCGCAAGTATCTGAACCTAAATCATTTGTTTCGCATGAATTTGAAGCTAAGCCTTCTACTTCGCATGGATTTAAAGCTAAATGATTTGTGTCGCATGGATTTTGAAGCTAACTCATTTGATTCGTCTGCATTTGAAGCTATATCACTTATATCCCAAGTGTTTGATGCTAAATCATTTGTTTCGCATGGATTTGTAGCTAAACCTTCTACGTCGCATTGATTTGAAGCTAAATCATTTGTTTCGCATTGATTTGAAGCTAAACCTTCTACATCGCATTGATTTGAAGCTAAATCATGTGATCCGTTTGGATTTGAAGCTTACTCGTTTGTTTCGCCTGCATTTGAAGCTACATCACATATATCCCACGTGTTAGAAGCTCAAACATTTGCTTCGCTTGGATTTGAAGCTAATCCTTCTACATCGCATTGATTTGAAGCTAAATCATGTGTTTCGCATGGATTTGAAGCTAAACCTTCTACATCGCATTGATTTGAAGCTAAATCATGTGATTCGTTTGGATTTGAAGCTAATTCGTTTGTTTCCCCTGCATTTAAAGCTATATCACTTATATCGCAAGTATCTAAAGCTAAATCATTTGTTTCGCATGGATTTGAAGCTAAACCTTCTACATAGCATTGGTTTGCAGCTTAATAATGTGTTTTGTTTGGATATGAAGCTAACTCGTTTGTTTCCCCGTACATTTGTAGCTATAACACTTATATCGGAACAATCTGATGCTAAATCATTTGTGTCGCAGGGATTTGATGCTAAACCTTCTACATAGCATTGATTTGAAGCTTAATCATGTGTTTCGCATGGATTTGAAGCTAACTCGTTAGTTTCGTCTGCATTTGAAGCTATATCACTTATATCGCTAGTATCTGAAGCTAAATCATTTTTTTTGCATGGATTTGAAGCTAAACTTTCTACATCGTATTGATTTGAAGCTAAATCATGTGATTCGTTTGGATTTCAAGCTAACTCGATTGTTTCGTCTGCATTTGAAGATATATCACTTAAATCACAAGTGTTTGAAGATAAATCATTTGTTTCGCATGGATTTGAAGCTAAGACTTCTACTTCGCTTTGGTTAGAAGCTAAATCATTTGTTTCGCGTGGATTTGGTGCTAACTCGTTCGTTTCCCATGCATTTGAAGCTATATCACTCATATCGCAAGTATCTGAACCTAAATCTTTTTTTTCGCATGGATTTGATGCTAAGACTTCTACTTCGCATTGAATTTGAAGCTAAGTCATGTATATCGCATGGATTTTGAAGCTAACTCGTTTGATTCGTCTGCATTTGAAGCAATATCACTTATATCGCAAGTATCTGAAGCTAAATCATTTGTGTCGCAAGGATTTGAAGCTAATCCTTCCTCATAGCATTGATTTGAAGCTTAATCATGTGTTTCGCATGGATTTGAAGCTAACTCGTTAGTTTCGTCCGCATTTAAAGCTATATCACTTATATCGCTAGTATCTGAAGCTAAATCATTTTTTTCGCATGGATTTGAAGCTAAACCTTGCACATCGCATTGATTTCAAGCTAAATCATGTAATTCGTTTGGATTTGAAGCTAATCCTTCTACATCACATTGATTTGAAGCTAAATCATGTGATTCGCTTGGATTTGAAGCCAACTCGTTTGTTTCGCCTGCATTTGAAGCTATATCACATATATCCCACGTGTTTGAAGCTCAATCATTTGCTTCGCTTGGATTTGAAGCTAATCCTTCTACATCGCATTGACTTGATGCTAAATCATGTGATTCGCTTGGATTGGAAGCTAACTTGTTTATTTCGTCTGCAATTGAAGCTGTATCACTTATATCGCAAGTATCTAAAGCTAAATCATTTGTGTCGCCTGGATTTGAAGTTAAACCTTCTACATAGCATTGATTTGAAGCTTTATAATTTGTTTTGCTTGGAATTAAAGCTAACTCGTTTGTTCCCCTGCATTTGAAGCATGTATCACTTATATCGCAAGTATCTAAAGCTAAATCATTTGTTTCGCATGGATTTGAAGCTAAACCTTCTACATAGCATTGGTTTGAAGCTTAATAATGTGTTTCGTCTGGATATGAAGCTAACTCGTTTGTTTCCCCGTACATTTGTAGCTATAACACTTATATCGGAACAATCTGATGCCAAATCATTTGTGTCGCAAGGATTTGAAGCTAATCCTTCTACATAGCATTGATTTGAAGCTAAATCATGTGTTTCGCATGGATTTGAAGCTAACTCGTTTGTTTCCCCTGCATTTAAAGCTATATCACTTATATCGCTAGTATCTGAAGCTAAATCATCTTTTTCGCATGGATTTGAAGCTAAACTTTCTACATCGCATTGATTTGAAGCTAAATCATGTGATTCGCTCGGATTGGAAGCTAACTCGTTTGTTTCGTCTGCATTTGAAGATATATCACTTAAATCCCGATTGTTTGAAGATGAATCATTTGTTTCGCATGGATTTCAAGCTAAACCTTCTACATCGCATTGGTTTAATGCTAAATCTTGTGTTGCGCTTGGATTTTGAAGCTAACTCGTACGATTCGTCTGCATTCGAAGCTATATCACATATATCGCAAGTATCGTATGCTAAATCACATGTTTCGAATGAATTTGAAGCTAATCCTTCTACATCGCATTGATTTGAAGCTAAATCATGTGATTCGCTTGGATTTGAAGCTAACTCGTTTGTTTCGCCTGCATTTGAAGCTATATCACATATATCCCACGTGTTTGAAGCTCAATCATTTGTTTCGCATGGATTGGAAGCTAAACCTTCTACTTCGCATTGATTTAAAGCTAAATCATGTGTTTCGCTTGGATTTTAAAGCAAATCCTTCTACATCGCATTGATTTGAAGATAAATCATGTGTTTTGCTTGGATTGCATGCTAACTCGTTCGTTTCGCCTGCATTTGATGCTATATCACTTATATCGCAAGTATCTGAAGCTAAATCATTTGATTCGCATGGATTTGTAGCTAAACCTTCTACATCGTATTGATTTGAAGCTAACTCATTTGTTCCGCATGGATTTGAAGCTAAACATTCTACATCGCATGGATTTGAAGCTAAGCCTTCTATTTCGCATGGATTTAAAGGTAATGATGTGTATCGCATGCATATTGAAGCTAACTCGTTTGATTCGTCTTCATTTGAAGCTATATAACTTATACCCCAAGTGTTTGATGCTGAATCATTTGTTTCCCATGGATTTGAATCTAAACCTTCTACATCGCATTGATTTGAAGCTAAATCATGTGTTTCGCTTGGATTTGAAGCTAAACCTTCTACATCGTATCGATTTGAAGCAAAATGATATGTATCGCATGGCTTTTGAAGCTACCCCGTTTGAATCGTCAGCATTTGCAGCTATATCACTTATATCACAAGTGTTTGAAGCTAAATCATTTGTCTCGCATGGATTTGAATCTAAACCTTCTATATCGCATTCATTTGAAGCTAAATCATGTGTTTCGCTTGTATTTGAAGCTATACTTTCTACATCGCTTTGATTTGTGAGCTAAATCATGTGTTTTGCATGGATTTGATGCTAACTCGTTTGTTTCACCTGCATTTGAAGCTACATCAGTTATATCGCAAGTATCTGATGCTAAATCATTTGTTTCGCATGGATTTCTAGCTAAACCTTCTACATCGCGTTGATTTGAAGATAAATTATGTGTTTCGCATGGATTTGACGGTAACTCGTTAGTTTCGCCTGCATTTGAAGCTATATCACTTATATCGCAAGTATCTGAACCTAAATCATTTGTTTCGCATGAATTTGAAGCTAAACCTTCTACATAGCATGGATTTAAAGCTAAATGATTTGTGTCGCATGGATTTTGAAGCTAACTCATTTGATTCGTCTGCATTTGAAGCTATATCACTTATATCCCAAGTGTTTGATGCTAAATCATTTGTTTCGCATGGATTTGAAGCTAAACATTCTACATCGCATGGATTTGAAGCTAAGCCTTCTATTTCGCATGGATTTAAAGGTAATGATGTGTATCGCATGCATATTGAAGCTAACTCGTTTGATTCGTCTGCATTTGAAGCTATATCACTTATACCCCAAGTGTTTGATGCTAAATCATTTGTTTCCCATGGATTTGAAGCTAAACCTTCTACATCGCATTGATTTGAAGCTAAATCATGTGTTTCGCTTGGATTTGAAGCTAAACCTTCTACATCGTATCGATTTGAAGCAAAATGATATGTATCGCATGGCTTTTGAAGCTACCCCGTTTGAATCGTCAGCATTTGCAGCTATATCACTTATATCACAAGTGTTTGAAGCTAAATCATTTGTCTCGCATGGATTTGAATCTAAACCTTCTATATCGCATTCATTTGAAGCTAAATCATGTGTTTCGCTTGTATTTGAAGCTATACTTTCTACATCGCTTTGATTTGTGAGCTAAATCATGTGTTTTGCATGGATTTGATGCTAACTCGTTTGTTTCACCTGCTTTTGAAGCTACATCAGTTATATCGCAAGTATCTGATGCTAAATCATTTGTTTCGCATGGATTTGAAGCTAAACCTTCTACATCGCATTGATTTGAAGATAAATTATGTGTTTCGCATGGACTTGACGGTAACTCGTTAGTTTCGCCTGCATTTGAAGCTATATCACTTATAGCGCAAGTATCTGAACCTAAATCATTTGTTTCGCATGAATTTGAAGCTAAGCCTTCTACTTCGCATGGATTTAAAGCTAAATGATTTGTGTCGCATGGATTTTGAAGCTAACTCATTTGATTCGTCTGCATTTGAAGGTATATCACTTATATCCCAAGTGTTTGATGCTAAATCATTTGTTTCGCATTGATTTGAAGCTAAACCTTCTACATCGCATTGATTTGAAGCTAAACCATGTGATTCGTTTGGATTTGTAGATAACTCGTTTGTTTCGCCTGCATTTGAAGCTACATCACATATATCCCACGTGTTAGAAGCTCAAACATTTGCTTCGCTTGGATTTGAAGCTAATCCTTCTACATCGCATTGATTTGAAGCTAAATCATGTGATTCGCTTGGATTTGAAGCTAACTCGTTTGTTTCACCTGCTTTTGAAGCTACATCAGTTATATCGCAAGTATCTGATGCTAAATCATTTGTTTCGCATGGATTTGAAGCTAAACCTTCTACATCGCATTGATTTGAAGGTAAATTATGTGTTTCGCATGGATTTGACGGTAACTCGTTAGTTTCGCCTGCATTTGAAGCTATATCACTTATAGCGCAAGTATCTGAACCTAAATCATTTGTTTCGCATGAATTTGAAGCTAAGCCTTCTACTTCGCATGGATTTAAAGCTAAATGATTTGTGTCGCATGGATTTTGAAGCTAACTCATTTGATTCGTCTGCATTTGAAGCTATATCACTTATATCCCAAGTGTTTGATGCTAAATCATTTGTTTCGCATGGATTTGTAGCTAAACCTTCTACGTCGCATTGATTTGAAGCTAAATCATTTGTTTCGCATTGATTTGAAGCTAAACCTTCTACATCGCATTGATTTGAAGCTAAATCATGTGATCCGTTTGGATTTGAAGCTTACTCGTTTGTTTCGCCTGCATTTGAAGCTACATCACATATATCCCACGTGTTAGAAGCTCAAACATTTGCTTCGCTTGGATTTGAAGCTAATCCTTCTACATCGCATTGATTTGAAGCTAAATCATGTGTTTCGCATGGATTTGAAGCTAAACCTTCTACATCGCATTGATTTGAAGCTAAATCATGTGATTCGTTTGGATTTGAAGCTAATTCGTTTGTTTCCCCTGCATTTAAAGCTATATCACTTATATCGCAAGTATCTAAAGCTAAATCATTTGTTTCGCATGGATTTGAAGCTAAACCTTCTACATAGCATTGGTTTGCAGCTTAATAATGTGTTTTGTTTGGATATGAAGCTAACTCGTTTGTTTCCCCGTACATTTGTAGCTATAACACTTATATCGGAACAATCTGATGCTAAATCATTTGTGTCGCAAGGATTTGAAGCTAATTCTTCTACATAGCATTGATTTGAAGCTAAATCATGTGTTTCGCAAGGATTTAAAGCTAACTCGTTTGTTTCCCCTGCATTTAAAGCTATATCACTTATAACGCTAGTATCTGAAGCTAAATCATCTTTTTCGCATGGATTTGAAGCTAAACTTTCTACATCGCATTGATTTGAAGCTAAATCATGTGATTCGCATGGATTGGAAGCTAACTCGTTTGTTTCGTCTGCATTTGAAGATATATCACTTAAATCCCAATTGTTTGAAGATAAATCATTTGTTCCGCATGGTTTTCAAGCTAAACATTCTACATCGCATTGATTTAATGCTAAATCATGTGTTGCGCTTGGATTGGAAGCTAACTCATTTATTTCATCTGCATTTGAAGCTGTATCACTTATATCGCAAGTATCTGAAGCTAAATCATTTGTTTCGCATGGATTTGCAGCTAACTCGGTTGTTTCGTCTGCATTTGAAGCTATATCACATATATTCCAAGCGTTTGAAGCTAAATCATTTGTTTCGCATGGATTTGAAGCTATATCACTTATATCCCAAGCGTTTGAAGCTAAATCATTTGTTTCGCATGGATTTGAAGCTTTACTTTCCACATCGCATTGATTTGAACCTTAGTAATGTGTTTTGCTTGGATATGAAGCTATCTCGTTTGTTTCCCCTTCATTTGAAGCTATATCACTTATATCCTATGTGTTTGAAGCTAAATCATTTGTTTCGCATGGATTTGAAGCTAACTCGTTTGCTTCGTCTGCATTTGAATCTATATCACTTATATCCCAAGTGTTTGAAGCTAAATCATTTGCTTCGCTTGGATTTGAAGCTAATCCTTCTACATCCCATTGATTTGAAGCTAAATCATGTGTTTCGCTTGGATTTGAAGCTATACCTTCTACATCGCTTTGATTTCAAGCTAAATCATGTGTTTTGCATGGATTTTAGGCTAACTCGTTTGTTTCCCCTGCATTTGAAGCAATATCACTTATATCGCAAGTATCTGAAGCTAAATCATTTGTGTCGCAAGGATTTGAAGCTAATCCTTCCTCATGGCATTGATTTGAAGCTTAATCATGTGTTTCGCATGGATTTGAAGCTAACTCGTTAGTTTCGTCCGCATTTAAAGCTATATCACTTATATCGCTAGTATCTGAAGCTAAATCATTTTTTTCGCATGGATTTGAAGCTAAACCTTGCACATCGCATTGATTTGAAGCTAAATCATGTAATTCGTTTGGATTTGAAGCTAATCCTTCTACATCACATTGATTTGAAGCTAAATCATGTGATTCGCTTGGATTTGAAGCCAACTCGTTTGTTTCGCCTGCATTTGAAGCTATATCACATATATCCCACGTGTTTGAAGCTCAATCATTAGCTTCGCTTGGATTTGAAGCTAATCCTTCTACATCGCATTGACTTGATGCTAAATCATGTGATTCGCTTGGATTGGAAGCTAACTTGTTTATTTCGTCTGCAATTGAAGCTGTATCACTTATATCGCAAGTATCTAAAGCTAAATCATTTGTGTCGCCTGGATTTGAAGTTAAACCTTCTACATAGCATTGATTTGAAGCTTTATAATTTGTTTTGCTTGGAATTAAAGCTAACTCGTTTGTTCCCCTGCATTTGAAGCATGTATCACTTATATCGCAAGTATCTAAAGCTAAATCATTTGTTTCGCATGGATTTGAAGCTAAACCTTCTACATAGCATTGGTTTGAAGCTTAATAATGTGTTTCGTCTGGATATGAAGCTAACTCGTTTGTTTCCCCGTACATTTGTAGCTATAACACTTATATCGGAACAATTTGATGCTAAATCATTTGTGTCGCAAGGATTTGAAGCTAATCCTTCTACATAGCATTGATTTGAAGCTAAATCATGTGTTTCGCAAGGATTTGAAGCTAACTCGTTTGTTTCCCCTGCATTTAAAGCTATATCACTTATATCGCTAGTATCTGAAGCTAAATCATCTTTTTCGCATGGATTTGAAGCTAAACTTTCTACATCGCATTGATTTGAAGCTAAATCATGTGATTCGCTTGGATTGGAAGCTAACTCGTTTGTTTCGTCTGCATTTGAAGATATATCACTTAAATCCCGATTGTTTGAAGATGAATCATTTGTTTCGCATGGAATTCAAGCTAAACCTTCTACATCGCATTGGTTTAATGCTAAATCTTGTGTTGCGCTTGGATTTTGAAGCTAACTTGTACGATTCGTCTGCATTCGAAGCTATATCACATATATCGCAAGTATCGTATGCTAAATCACATGTTTCGAATGAATTTGAAGCTAATCCTTCTACATCGCATTGATTTGAAGCTAAATCAAGTGATTCGCTTGGATTTGAAGCTAACTCGTTTGTTTCGCCTGCATTTGAAGCTATATCACATATATCCCACGTGTTTGAAGCTCAATCATTTGTTTCGCATGGATTGGAAGCTAAACCTTCTACTTCGCATTGATTTAAAGCTAAATCATGTGTTTCGCTTGGATTTTAAAGCAAATCCTTCTACATCGCATTGATTTGAAGATAAATCATGTGTTTTGCTTGGATTGCATGCTAACTCGTTCGTTTCGCCTGCATTTGATGCTATATCACTTATATCGCAAGTATCTGAAGCTAAATCATTTGATTCGCATGGATTTGTAGCTAAACCTTCTACATCGTATTGATTTGAAGCTAACTCATTTGTTCCGCATGGATTTGAAGCTAAACATTCTACATCGCATGGATTTGAAGCTAAGCCTTCTATTTCGCATGGATTTAAAGGTAATGATGTGTATCGCATGCATATTGAAGCTAACTCGTTTGATTCGTCTTCATTTGAAGCTATATAACTTATACCCCAAGTGTTTGATGCTGAATCATTTGTTTCCCATGGATTTGAATCTAAACCTTCTACATCGCATTGATTTGAAGCTAAATCATGTGTTTCGCTTGGATTTGAAGCTAAACCTTCTACATCGTATCGATTTGAAGCAAAATGATATGTATCGCATGGCTTTTGAAGCTACCCCGTTTGAATCGTCAGCATTTGCAGCTATATCACTTATATCACAAGTGTTTGAAGCTAAATCATTTGTCTCGCATGGATTTGAATCTAAACCTTCTATATCGCATTCATTTGAAGCTAAATCATGTGTTTCGCTTGTATTTGAAGCTATACTTTCTACATCGCTTTGATTTGTGAGCTAAATCATGTGTTTTGCATGGATTTGATGCTAACTCGTTTGTTTCACCTGCATTTGAAGCTACATCAGTTATATCGCAAGTATCTGATGCTAAATCATTTGTTTCGCATGGATTTGAAGCTAAACCTTCTACATCGCGTTGATTTGAAGATAAATTATGTGTTTCGCATGGATTTGACGGTAACTCGTTAGTTTCGCCTGCATTTGAAGCTATATCACTTATATCGCAAGTATCTGAACCTAAATCATTTGTTTCGCATGAATTTGAAGCTAAGCCTTCTACTTCGCATGGATTTAAAGCTAAATGATTTGTGTCGCATGGATTTTGAAGCTAACTCATTTGATTCGTCTGCATTTGAAGGTATATCACTTATATCCCAAGTGTTTGATGCTAAATCATTTGTTTCGCATTGATTTGAAGCTAAACCTTCTACATCGCATTGATTTGAAGCTAAACCATGTGATTCGTTTGGATTTGTAGATAACTCGTTTGTTTCGCCTGCATTTGAAGCTACATCACATATATCCCACGTGTTAGAAGCTCAAACATTTGCTTCGCTTGGATTTGAAGCTAATCCTTCTACATCGCATTGATTTGAAGCTAAATCATGTGATTCGCTTGGATTTGAAGCTAACTCGTTTGTTTCACCTGCTTTTGAAGCTACATCAGTTATATCGCAAGTATCTGATGCTAAATCATTTGTTTCGCATGGATTTGAAGCTAAACCTTCTACATCGCATTGATTTGAAGGTAAATTATGTGTTTCGCATGGATTTGACGGTAACTCGTTAGTTTCGCCTGCATTTGAAGCTATATCACTTATAGCGCAAGTATCTGAACCTAAATCATTTGTTTCGCATGAATTTGAAGCTAAGCCTTCTACTTCGCATGGATTTAAAGCTAAATGATTTGTGTCGCATGGATTTTGAAGCTAACTCATTTGATTCGTCTGCATTTGAAGCTATATCACTTATATCCCAAGTGTTTGATGCTAAATCATTTGTTTCGCATGGATTTGAAGCTAATCCTTCTACATCGCATTGATTTGAAGCTAAATCATGTGTTTCGCATGGATTTGAAGCTAAACCTTCTACATCGCATTGATTTGAAGCTAAATCATGTGATTCGTTTGGATTTGAAGCTAATTCGTTTGTTTCGCTTGCATTTGAAGCTATATCACATATATCCCACGTGTTTGAAGCTCAAACATTTGCTTCGCTTGGATTTGAAGCTAATCCTTCTACATCGCATTGATTTGAAGCTAAATCATGTGATTCGCTTGAATTTGAAGCTAACTTCGTTTGTTTCCCCTGCATTTCAAACTATATCACTTATATCGCAAGTATCTGATGCTAAATCAATTGTATCTCATGGATTTGAAGCTAATCCTACTACTTCGAATTGATTTGAAGCTAAATCATTTGTGTCTCATGGATTTGAAGCGAAACCTCCTACATAGCATTGATTTGCAGCTAAATCATGTGTTTTGCATGGATTTGAAGCTGACTCGTTTGCTTCGTCTGCATTTGAAGCAATGTCACTTATATCCCAAGTGTTTGAAGCTAAATCATTTGTTTCGCATGGATTTGAAGCTAAACCTGCTACATCGCATTGATTTGAAGCGTAGTAATGTGTTTTGCTTGGATATGAAGCTGACTCGTTTGATTCGTCTGCATTTGAAGCTGTATCACTTATATCGTAAGTATCTGAAACTAAATCATTTGTTTCGCATGGATTTGAAGCTAAACCTCCTACATAGCATTGACTTGAAGTTAAATCATGTGTTTCGCATGGCTTTGACGATAACTCGTTTGTTTCGCAAGCATTTGTAGCTATATCATTTATATCGCAAGCATTTGAATCCAAATCATTTGTGGCGCATCGATTTGAAGCTAAACCTTCTATATCGTATTGATTTGATGCTAAATCATGTGTATCGCATGGATTTTGAAGTTAACTCGTTTGATTCGTCTGCATTTGAAGCAATATCACTTATATCGCATGTCTCTGAAGCTAAATCATTTGCGTTGCATGGATTTGAAGTTAAACCTTCTACATTGCATTGATTTGAAGCTTAATCATGTGTTTGCATGGATATGAAGCAAAGTCGTCCGTTTCGCCTGCATTTGACGCTATATCACTTATATCTCAAGTATCTGAAGCTAAATCATTTGTTTCGCATGGATTTGAAGCTTAACCTTCTAAATCGCATTTATTTGAAGCTAAATCATGTGATTCTCATGGATTTGAAGATACCTCGTTTGTTTCGTCTGCATCTGAAGCTATATCACTTATATCGCAACTATCTGAAGCTAAATCATTAGTTTCGCATGCATTTGAAGCTAAACATTCTACATCGCATAGATTTGAAGCTAGCTCGTTTGCATCGTCTGCAGTTGAAGCTATATCACTTATATCCCAAGTGTTTGAAGCTAAATCATGTGTTTCGCTTGGATTTGAAGCTAAAAATTATACATCGCATTGATTTGAAGCTAAATCATGTGTTTCGGATGGATTTGAAGCTAACTCGTTAGTCTCGTCTGCATTTGAAGCTATATCACTTATATCGCTAGTATCTAAAGCTAAATCATTTGTTTCGCATTGATTTGAAGCTAGTCCTTCTACATCGCATTGATGTGAAGCTAAATCATGTGTTTCGCATGGATTTGAAGCTAAACCTTCTACATCGCATTGATTTGAAGCTAAATCATGTGATTCGTTTGGATTTGAAGCTAATTCGTTTGTTTCGCTTGCATTTGAAGCTATATCACATATATCCCACGTGTTTGAAGCTCAAATATTTGCTTCGCTTGGATTTGAAGCTAATCCTTCTACATCGCATTGATTTGAAGCTAAATCATGTGATTCGCTTGAATTTGAAGCTAACTCGGTTGTTTCGTCTGCATTTGAAGCTATACCACTTATATCGCTAGTATCTGAAGCTAAATCATTTGTGTCTCATGGATATGAAGCTAAACCTTCTACATAGCATTGATTTGAAGCTAACTCATGTGTTTCGCAAGGATTTGAAGCTAACTCGTTTGTTTCCCCTGCATTTCAAGCTATATCACTTATATCGCAAGTATCTGATGCTAAATCAATTGTATCTCATGGATTTGAAGCTAATCCTACTACTTCGAATTGATTTGAAGCTAAATCATTTGTTTCGCATGGATTTGAAGCTGAACCTTCTACATCGCATTCATTTGCAGCTAAATCATGTGTTTCGCATAGATTTGAAGCTATGTCTTAATAATTCGCATCGATTTGAAGCTAAATGATGTGTATCGCATGGATTTTGAAGCTAACTCGTATGATTCGTCTGCATTCGAAGCTATATCACTTATATCGCAAGTATCGTATGCTAAATCACATGTTTCGCATGGATTTGAAGCCAAACCTTCTACATCGCATTGATTTAAAGCTTAGTAATGTGTTTTCCTTGGATATGAAGCTAACTCGTTTGTTTCACCTACATTTGTAGCTACATCACTTATGTCGCTAGTATATGAAGCTAAATCATTAGTGTCTCATGGATTTGAAGCGAAACCTCCTACATAGCATTGATTTGAAGCTTAATCATGTGTTTTGTATGGATTTGAAGCTAACTCGTTTGTTTCCCCTGCATTTGAAACTATATCACTTATATCGCAACTATCTGATGATAAATCATTTTTTTCGCATGGAGTTGAAGCTAAAACTTCTACATCGCATTGATTTGCAGCTAAATCATGTGTTTTGCATGAATTTGAAGCTAACTCGTTTGTTTCGTCTGCATTTGAAGCATGTATCACTTATATCGCAAGTATCTAAAGCTAAATCATTTGTTTCGCATGGATTTGAAGCTAAACCTTCTACATAGCATTGGTTTGAAGCTTAATAATGTGTTCTGCTTGGATATGAAGCTAACTCGTTTGTTTCCCCGTACATTTGTAGCTATATCACTTATATCGGAACAATCTGATGCTATATCATTTGTGTCGCATCGATTTGAAGCTAAACCTTCCACATATCATTGATTTGAAGCGTAATCATGTGTCTTGCATGGATTTGAAGCTAACTTCGTTTGTTTCCCCTGCATTTGAAGCTATATCACTTATATCGCAAGTATCTGATGCTAAATCATTTGCTTCGCATGGATTTGAAGCTAATCATTCTACACCGCATTGCTTTGAAGCTTAATCATGTGTTTTGCATGGATTTGAAGCTACCTCGCTTGTTTCCCCTGCATTTGAAGCTGTATCACTTATATCGCAAGTATCTGAAGCTAAATCATTTGTGTCTCATGGATTTGAAGCTAAACCTTCTACATCGCATTGATTTGAAGATAAATCATGTGTTTTGCTTGGATTGCATGCTAACTCGTTCGTTTCGCCTGCATTTGATGCTATATCACTTATATCGCAAGTATCTGAAGCTAAATCATTTGATTCGCATGGATTTGTAGCTAAACCTTCTACATCGTATTGATTTGAAGCTAACTCATTTGTTCCGCATGGATTTGAAGCTAAACATTCTACATCGCATGGATTTGAAGCTAAGCCTTCTATTTCGCACGGATTTAAAGGTAATGATGTGTATCGCATGCATATTGAAGCTAACTCGTTTGATTCGTCTGCATTTGAACCTATATAACTTATACCCCAAGTGTTTGATGCTGAATCATTTGTTTCCCATGGATTTGAATCTAAACCTTCTACATCGCATTCATTTGAAGCTAAATCATGTGTTTCGCTTGTATTTGAAGCTATACTTTCTTCATCGCTTTGATTTGTGAGCTAAATCATGTGTTTTGCATGGATTTGATGCTAACTCGTTTGTTTCACCTGCATTTGAAGCTACATCACTTATATCCCAAGTGTTTGAAGCTAAATCATGTGTTTCGCTTGGATTTGAAGCTAAAACTTATACATCGCATTGATTTGAAGCTAAATCATGTGTTTCGCATGGATTTGAAGCTAACTCGTTAGTCTCGTCTGCATTTGAAGCTATATCACTTATATCGCTAGTATCTAAAGCTAAATCATTTGTTTCGCATGGATTTGAAGCTAGTCCTTCTACATCGCATTGATTTGAAGCTAAATCATGTGTTTCGCATGGATTTGAAGCTAAACCTTCTACATCGCATTGATTTGAAGCTAAATCATGTGATTCGTTTGGATTTGAAGCTAATTCGTTTGTTTCGCTTGCATTTGAAGCTATATCACATATATCCCACGTGTTTGAAGCTCAAATATTTGCTTCGCTTGGATTTGAAGCTAATCCTTCTACATCGCATTGATTTGAAGCTAAATCATGTGATTCGCTTGAATTTGAAGCTAACTCGGTTGTTTCGTCTGCATTTGAAGCTATACCACTTATATCGCTAGTATCTGAAGCTAAATCATTTGTGTCTCATGGATATGAAGCTAAACCTTCTACATAGCATTGATTTGAAGCTAAATCATGTGTTTCGCAAGGATTTGAAGCTAACTCGTTTGTTTCCCCTGCATTTCAAGCTATATCACTTATATCGCAAGTATCTGATGCTAAATCAATTGTATCTCATGGATTTGAAGCTAATCCTACTACTTCGAATTGATTTGAAGCTAAATCATTTGTTTCGCATGGATTTGAAGCTTAACCTTCTAAATCGCATTTATTTGAAGCTAAATCATGTGATTCTCATGGATTTGAAGATACCTCGTTTGTTTCGTCTGCATCTGAAGCTATATCACTTATATCGCAAGTATCTGAAGCTAAATCATTAGTTTCGCATGCATTTGAAGCTAAACATTCTACATCGCATAGATTTGAAGCTAGCTCGTTTGCATCGTCTGCAGTTGAAGCTATATCTCTTATATCCCAAGTGTTTGAAGCTAAATCATGTGTTTCGCTTGGATTTGAAGCTAAAACTTATACATCGCATTGATTTGAAGCTAAATCATGTGTTTCGCATGGATTTGAAGCTAACTCGTTAGTCTCGTCTGCATTTGAAGCTATATCACTTATATCGCTAGTATCTAAAGCTAAATCATTTGTTTCGCATGGATTTGAAGCTAGTCCCTCTACATCGCATTGATGTGAAGCTAAGTCATGTGTTTCGCATGGATTTGAAGCTAAACCTTATACATCGCATTGATTTGAAGCTAAATCATGTGATTCGTTTGGATTTGAAGCTAATTCGTTTGTTTCGCTTGCATTTGAAGCTATATCACATATATCCCACGTGTTTGAAGCTCAAATATTTGCTTCGCTTGGATTTGAAGCTAATCCTTCTACATCGCATTGATTTGAAGCTAAATCATGTGATTCGCTTGAATTTGAAGCTAACTCGGTTGTTTCGTCTGCATTTGAAGCTATCTCACTTGTATCGCAAGTATCTGAAGCTAAATCATTTGTTTCGCATGGATTTGAAGCTGAACCTTCTACATCGCATTCATTTGCAGCTAAATCATGTGTTTCGCATAGATTTGAAGCTATGTCTTAATAATTCGCATCGATTTGAAGCTAAATGATGTGTCGCATGGATTTTGAAGCTAACTCGTATGATTCGTCTGCATTCGAAGCTATATCACTTATATCGCAAGTATCGTATGCTAAATCACATGTTTCGCATGGATTTGAAGCCAAACCTTCTACATCGCATTGATTTAAAGCTTAGTAATGTGTTTTCCTTGGATATGAAGCTAACTCGTTTGTTTCGCCTACATTCGTAGCTACATCACTTATGTCGCTAGTATATGAAGCTAAATCATTAGTGTCTCATGGATTTGAAGCGAAACCTCCTACATAGCATTGATTTGAAGCTTAATCATGTGTTTTGTATGGATTTGAAGCTAACTCGTTTGTTTCCCCTGCATTTGAAACTATATCACTTATATCGCAACTATCTGATGTTAAATCATTTTTTTCGCATGGAGTTGAAGCTAAAACTTCTACATCGCATTGATTTGCAGCTAAATCATGTGTTTTGCATGGATTTGAAGCTAACTCGTTTGCTTCGTCTGCATTTGAAGCTATGTCACTTATATCCCAAGTGTTTGAAGCTAAATCATGTGTTTTGCATGGATTTGATGCTAACTCGTTTGTTTCCCCTGCATTTGAAGCTATATCAGTTATATCGCAAGTATCTGAACCTAAATCATTTGTTTCGCATGGATTTGTAGCTAAGTCTTCTATTTCGCATGGATTTAAAGATAAATTATGTGTATCGCAAGGATTTGAAGCTATCTCGTTTGTTCCGTCTGCATTTCAAGCTATATCACTTATATCGCAAGTATCTGAAGCTGAATCATTGGTTTCTTATGCATTTGAAGCTAAACCTTCTACACCGCATAGATTTGAAGCTAACTCGTTTGTTTCTCCTGCATTTGAAGCTATATCACTTATATCGCCTGTATCTGATTGTTCCTTTCTGTAGGACCTCCCGTAGGCCGCTTTCGCGAAAGTTTATGGCGTGGACCAGCGAGGATCATAAAGAGACGGAAACCTTTTTTCCATCTGCAGAACATCGGTGCAGGGTCTTCCGTCTCTTTAATGACCGCGACGCGTCGTAGGCACGAAAGGCCCAAAAAAACATCACCGTCGTAAATTTGAGAATTTAACGGGTCTTGAGAAAGTTTAGTCCCAACCGTCGCGGGGTCGATATCTCAGGCCCCAGGGGCCTCCCGAGCACGCAACTACGCAACACCCCCCTCTCCTAGACAAGGCTCGTGTAGGACGATACGAGAGGGTGGTGACGATAAGCTTAGAGGACACTGATTGGAAAATCGCAATCTTCGAGAAAAACCAATCAGTGCGTCCCGGCGTGGAGGTGGAGGTTCCTTCAGGGATCTCAAACGGGGGTGACCGATATAAAATAACGCGACCAGTCGGGGCGCGTACAGTAAATACGCAGAAAAACATAGTCTTCAACAATCATTCGACACTACACAGACCGAAAACACTCCATGTACTATATCTAGTCTTCTAAATTAAAATCCTTATTTCTGTTAAAAAGTGCAACAGTCAATACCCTTCATTACCAGCTCTGTTACTTTAAGTGGGCACAGAGCATCGCGAACCACATTGTCAAATTAGAATCGGGAATTTACAACCCCCGTAGACCGAACAACGGTCGCTGTGTCGGTGCGCGATTAACATTGGTCCTTCGAGCCGGATGTGAGCGTTCCTACAACAAACACATCAAACACAGCATCCCGGTTGAATCAGTGCCACCACAACGGACGTCCACCCGAGCATCTCTTTTCAAGACGACAGGACTTCGTGACATCACCGGAGTTCAACCTTCCTGACGTCCTCACTCCGTAAAGGTAGTCTTGTTTAGAGTATCACTGATTCCCGTATCGCGCTCCCATTACCACCATGTCCATTCAGAAGCCCGACGGTACTCAATCCAGCACTCTACGACGCAGGCGCAATCAAATAATCAAACAACTCGCGGAGATCACTAAATTCCTTGACAATAGCGAACAAACCGGTAATCTGGAAAAACACGTCCTCGACTTTTATACAAACTCAGTAGAGAAGGCATGGAGAGAAGGCATTACGAGTTCCTTCTAGAAGACCTCGAAGATCCTGAATCCGAAGACGACCGCAAGTTTGAAATTCAAGCAAAATATTTTGCAACACATGGCAGAGCAAAACGAATGCGTGAAGCAATTCATCCGCAAGATGTTCCGCGTGACCAAGTCACTAATTCACCTGCTCCTACCATATCGGGTCCGATGACGATAAAGTTACCTGAAATGCGGCTACCCACGTTCGATGGTTCTATTGAAAGGTGGGCGTCATTTTACGATCTGTTCACTTCAATGATTGATCGCAATGAGAGTCTTTCTCCGGTTCAGAAATTACAATACCTGCGTTCGACCCTTACCGGCAAAGCCGCGGCATGCATTCAATCTCTCAACACCACAGATGCTAATTATCTTGACGCGATCGCGATATTGAAAGAGAAATTCGACTGCCCGCGACTAGTCTTACTGCGACATTGCAACGCTATTCAGGAGATTCCGAAACTAGCGAAAGACACACCGCAAGCACTGGGAGATTTATTAGACTCTTTGAAGCAACATCTGCGGGCGTTGCAGAATCTCGGAGAACCCGTGACATCCTGGAACACTCTCCTAATTTCAATTGCTCTCGCGAAACTGAATCCCGATACCATCTGGCAATGGGAACTTACACTACCCGATAAAAAAATGCCTTCGTACGAGCATCTGATCGAGTTCCTCCAGAAACGAGCAAATTGCTCACCTGCAGCTTTTGACAGGGTTGCATCCGCGCCCGGGATACGTGTTTCGACCGGACGCCAAACATTGTCATCAGAGAACTCACGAGTGCCTAACCGGGGATTTCCGCGCGTTCAAACTTACGTCACAACAAACACATTCCAATGCTCAATCTGTGAAGGGAGCCACAGAATCGGGAACTGCGAAGCGTTTAATGTATTGTCCGTCAATGAGCGAATGAAGGCCGTTGCTGAGGCCGCACTATGTCAAAACTGCCTGGGTAACGGACACACGTCCAGTGTGTGTCGATCGAAGTTTCATTGCCGAATATGTCAACAACGACACCACACTCTCCTACACCGACAAGAACATTCAACACGTGAACGAACTGTCACTCCACCAAGCTCAACACACGATCCGCCCATCCCCACATCACTTCAAGACAAGGCAGCAACCGACGAGAAACCAAGGCCCATATGACTACTATCGCAGAAAATCCCAAGACCCATCCAGACACACACCTTCATAATAAATTCCGACACCAACGAATTATTAGTCACAGCTCGGATTAATGTCGCCGATGTCGATCAGAACATAATACCATGCCGTGCCTTAGTTGACACTTGCTCTACCACCAATTTTATGACAGAAGATCTAGCCAAGAGGCTCCGTTTGCCGCAAGATCGATGCACCATCTCTGTGGGCGCTCTCAATGCTCTGTCGACCATATCTAACCATACCATTAGGGCAAACATTCAATCTAAGGTCAGCAATTATCATCGAACCCTTACATTTTTGATCGTACCAAACATCGCTCCATTAGTACCAGACCAGACAGTCGACCGCACAATGCTCAGAATCCCTCGCAACATCGAGCTCGCCGACTCAACGTTCCATCGACCAGCACCAATCGACATGTTACTGGGGGCTGGAACAGCGCTATCGATATTATGCGTAGGGCAAATTGATCTTTCTCAACCAGACGGCCCAGATCTTTTCCTCCAAAAGACAATGTTGGATGGGTCATCGGAGGCAGTGTGCCAACAGCACAACCAAGGCAGAAGGTCACATGCCATACAACAACGGCACTACAACGCGAGCTAGCACGTTTCTGGGAAATCGAAGAAGGTCCGCAATCTCAGCATCTATCCAAATCAGAATCGACGTGCGAACAACATTTTCAGAATACCGTTACAAGAAACACAGAAGGTAGATATGTTGTCGCACTTCCATTTAACGAAAACAAGGACAAGCTGGGTGAATCCAAGACGCAAGCACTGAAGCGTCTCATCTCATTAGAACGGAAATTCAAACGCGATCCAGACTTGAAACAGCAGTACCAATCAATCATTCAAGAATATCTCGATCTTGGCTACATGTCCGAAGTGCAGATATCTCACCAAGGATACTATCTTCCACATCACGGGGTCATCAAAATGTCGAGCGATACAACTAAATTACGCGTAGTCTTCGACGGGTCGGCAATCACAAGCACTGGATTTTCACTTAACGACCCCCTTACACATTGGACCCAAAATACAGGACGATCTGTTATACATTTTGCTCCGATATCGCATCCATCAGTATGTTATTACTGGCGACATCGAGAAAATGTATAGGCAATTTCTCGTGCGCCTAGAAGACATTAAGTCTTGAGTGATTTAACGTGCAGCACCTGCCCAAAGGCTTATCCACACGGCCCCCATGGGCGCGGAATTGAGATACGCTCAATAAGCGCGCTCCCGCATGCCAAGCCATGCAGGAGCTACCAGTTACTACGAGGACGCGGACTCTCGTCAGCAGACAACTGGTGGTGCCGAGCCCTTTCTATGCTCTACCGGCTCAGCAGGTCGGTTCCCGAGCTGAATACCGCAGCTCACCCGTCGAGGCCCCCAACAACTTAAGGGTGGGACAGAACGAGGAAGGAGGGAAGAGGTAAGGAGAGGAAGGGAAGGAGCCTCTGGCCAACTTTAGCCGTTTACCACTGCCCCCTCGATGGACCTACCCACTGCCGGCCCGAGGTATCCCGGGCCAGATGGCAGGGACCTCGTGGGCACGCCGACACCCGAGGTACCAGTATTTAGAAGGCCGACTGGTAGGACCTGTCGTAGCAAAGCTACTACCATGTTTGGAGACACCGCATCTCCAGCACTGGTCGGCTAGCGCTTCGGGATCGTGTAGTCGCTACTCTACAACGCCTAGCACTTAGGAATCAGCAGAATAGGACCCGGCAAGCCGTATCCTACCCGCCTTTCTGCCTGTGTTCAGCGCCCTGCGCCAGCGCCCAGAAGACAGAAGGTACCAGAGAATCCTCTGGCGTGACACCGACAATTGCGTAAAAACTTATGAACTAAATACGGTTACATTCGGCCTATCAGCCGCCCCATATCTGGCTATCAGATGCCTCCAACAACTGGCACAAGACGAAGGTCACCGCTTTCCTTCCGCCGCGAAAATCTTGCAGCAGGATTTCTATGTGGATGATGCACTCACCGGCGCGTCCACGATCCAAGAGGCCCTCGCATCACGAAACGAACTTATACAACTCCTTCGCTTATCCGGTCTAAATATCAGGCAATGGGCTTCCAATAACCAAGAATTGTTAAGCGGGTTGTCCGATCAGAATATCAACCAGAAACTTCACCTCGGTGAATCTTCAACAATGAAAACGCTCGGGATCGTTTGGGATTCAGTCAAGGACTCCATTACATACACAGTCAAACCTCTCACACATGCATCTCGAGTCACCAAACGATTGATCAGTTCTGAAATAGCAAAGGTTTATGACCCGTTGGGTGTCCTAGGCCCAGTCATCATCGTGGCAAAAATCCTCCTCCAGAAAATATGGACTTTGAAAGTTGATTGGGACGAATCGCTACCCATGAGCTTACACACGGAATGGACACGATACTACACGCAACTACCATTGCTCAACAATGTGACATTTAATCGGAAAACCGTAATCACTGCGGCTTCAACCATCCAGTTACATGGATTCTGCGACGCCAGCGAGAAGGCGTACGGAGCCTGTGTATACCTCCGTTCTACAGATGCAGAGGGTCAAACGCAGGTGGAACTCCTAGCAGCCAAATCGAAGGTTGCACCGTTAAAGAGTCAATCTATCCCGCGACTCGAATTGTGTGGAGCCTTATTACCATCATCGCTCATTAACACTATTCATAAAGCATTACACATACACATCGACCGCACGATTTTATGGACAGATTCAACAATAGTTTTGCATTGGCTTAATTCGTCACCTCATACATTAAAAACATTCGTCGCCAACCGGGTGTCCGAGATCCAATCCAAAACAAAGATCGAAGAATGGCGCCACGTTAGCTCAGCTGACAACCCAGCAGATCTCATTTCTCGAGGACAATCAATAGAGGAGTTCCTTCGACCATCCATCTGGTGCAATGGCCCAACTTGGCGTCACCAGGATGAGTCATACTGGCCAAATGGAAAATTAGCACCTGTTCTCGATGACTCGGAGCAACGGGTTGCTGTCTGCTTAGCTATGACCACCATCGACGCAAGTTTACTCGAACGGTTCTCGTCGTGGAGCAGGCTTTTGCGGGTCGTTGCATGGTGCCTACGGTGGAAGCCAGGACGGATGACGAAAGGTACTCTACAGGCAACCGAGTTAGCTCGAGCAAGGACAACCGTTATAAAATTATTGCAACGGTCTTACTTCGCAGACGAATTCCATCTCATACGACAGCATCGGCATCATAAGATCACCGGAAAATTAGCGAGACTACATCCATTCATTGACCAAGACGGGATACTACGAGTCGGAGGTAGACTGAGAAATTCAACGCTGACATTCACGCAATAACATCCTATTATCCTACCGAAGTCGCACACAACCAACCTCATCATCCAGAACGAACACATAATTCACATGCACGCTGGTACTCAAGCTACATTATATGCAACAAGAAGAGCGTACTGGCCCATAGACGGGCGAAGTCAAGTTTGGAATACGATTCGGAGTTGCGTCCGCTGTTGTCGAGCCAATCCACCTCATGCCAATTACGTAATGGGTGATTTACCAAAGGCCAGAGTCACAGAATCTCGTCCGTTTACAAATGTAGGAGTGGACTACCGTGGGCCTTTTTTCGTGAAAGAACGAACATACAGGAATCAGCGTCGCATAAAAGTATACGTAGCCGTTTTTGTATGCCTCGCGGTAAAGGCCGTCCACCTCGAGCTTGTCGGCGACTTGACCAGTGAAGCCTTTGTTGCAGCTTTGGGACGATTCATAGCAAGACGAGGTTTTTGCAAAAATCTATACTCCGACAACGGTTCCAATTTCATCGGAGCTAATAACGAATTCAAAGAACTTCGAGAATTGTTGCGCTCCGACAATCATTACAACAACGTAGCTTCGTTCCTCGCAGATCGCTCAATTAATTGGCATTTCATTCCACCTCAAGCTCCGCATTTCGGCGGCCTCTGGGAAGCAGCAGTAAAATCGTTTAAGAAACATTTGAAACGCGTTATGGGTGCTGAATTGTTTACCTTCGAAAACTTGAATACCTTAATTATCAACATTGAAGCTATTCTCAATTCCCGTCCTCTGACTCCAATCTCATCCGATCCAAACGATCTTCTTGTTCTTACCCCCGGTCATTTCCTTATCGGTGATGCTCTCACAAATTAACGCGAACACGAGTTAACAGATGTTCCATCCAATCGGCTATCCGGGTGGCAACGCATTCAACAGCTAAAACAGCATTTTTGGAAGCGTTGGCATCGAGAATATTTGAACGAGCTGACCAGTCGTAGTAAATGGTTCAAGGGAGATCACCAGATAACTGAGAACTCTATAGTCCTCCTCAGGGAAGATCACGTGCCGTCCACGCAATGGCCGTTGGGGCGAGTCATCAAGGTCCATCCAGGCTCCGACGGCATAATTCGCACAGTTACAGTAAAGACTGCTACGAATGTGTTCGATCGGAGCATAAAAAAACTCGTCCCATTGCCAATCCAACCAGATGACGACAACCAAGGACGCAGCAGACCTTCAACAGAAGATGACCAGCCCGGGAATGTTACATTTAGTAATTCATAGATATAAGGCTCTCAGATACACGTACGCCTACGCGAAACATTACATTCATACACGTTACACATCATACATTAGTCATCCACATTGGTCACCACACATCGATTAGACTTTCCTCATTTCACTTTGATCGGTTCCCTATCAAGGCGGGGAGGATGTTCCGTTCTGTAGGACCTCCCGTAGGCCGCTTTCGCGAAAGTTTATGGCGTGGACCAGCGAGGATCATAAAGAGACGGAAACCTTTTTTCCATCTGCAGAACATCGGTGCAGAGTCTTCCGTCTCTTTAATGACCGCGACGCGTCGTAGGCACGAAAGGCCTGAAAAAACAACCCCGTCGTAAATTTGAGAATTTAATGGGTCTTGAGAAAGTTTAGTCCCAACCGTCGCGGGGACGATATCTCAGGCCCCAGGGGACCTCCCGACCACGCAACTACGCAACACCCCCCTCTCCTAGACAAGGCTCGTGTAGGACGATACGAGAGGATGGTGATGAAAAGCTTAGAGGACACTGATTGGAAAATCGCAATCTTCGAGAAAAACCAATCAGTGCGTCCCGGCGTGGAGGTGGAGGTTCCTTCAGGGATCTCAAACGGGGGTGACCGATATAAAATAATGCGACCAGTCGGGGCGCGTACAGTAAAACGCAGAAAAACATAGTCTTCAACAATCATTCGACACTACACAGACCGAAAACACTCCATGTACTATATCTAGTCTTCTAAATTAAAATCGTTATTTCTGTTAAAAAGTGCAACAGTCAATACCCTTCATTACCAGCTCTGTTACTTTAAGTGGGCACAGAGCATGCGAACCACATTGTCAAATTAGAATCGGGAATTTACAACCCCCGTAGACCGAACAACGGTCGCAGTGTCGGGGCGTGATTAACACTGATGCTAAATCATTTGTTTCGCATGGATTTGAAGCTAAACCTTCTACATCGCATTGAATTGAAGCTAAATCAAGTATATAGCTTGGATTTGAAGCTATACCTTCTACATCGCTTTGATCTGAAACTAAATCCTGTGCTTCGTATGGATTTGATGGTAACGAGTTTAATTCCCCTGCATTTGAAGCTATTTCAGTTATATCGCAAGTATCTGATGTTAAATCATTTGTTTCGCATGGATTTGAAGGTAAACCTTCTACATCGCATTGATTTAGAGCCAAGTCATGTGTTTCTCATAGATTTGAAGCTACATCGTTTGTTTCTCTTGCATTTGCAGCTGTATCACTTATTTCGCAAGTATCTGATGCTAAATCATTTGTTTCGCATGGATTTGAAGCTAAATCTTGTACGTCGCATTGATTTGCAGCTAAATCATTTGTTTCGCATGGATTTGAAGCGATGCCTTCTACTTCGCATTGATTTGAAGCTAAATCATTTGTGTCGCATGGATTTGAAACTAAACCTTCCACATAGCATTGATTTGAAGCTTAATCATGAGTTTTGCATGTATTTGAAGATAACTCGTTTGTGTCCCCTGCATTTGAAGCTGTATTACTTATATCGCAAGTATTTGATGCTAAATCATATTTTTCGCGTGGATGTGCAGCTAAACCTTCTACATCGCATTGATTTGCATTTAAATTCTGTGTTTCGCATGGATTTGAAGCTAACTCGTTTGTTTCGCATGCAGTTGAATCTATATCACCTATATCCCATGTGTTCGTAGCTCAATCTTTTGTTTCGCATGGATCTGAAGCTAAACCTTCTACATGCCATTAATTTGAAGCTAAACCACATGTTTCTCATGGATATGGAGCTGACTCGTTTGTTTCTCCTGCATTTGAAGCTATATCACTTATATTGCAAGTATCTGAACCTAAATCATTTGTTTCGCATGGATTTGAAGCTAAGCCTCCTACTTCGCATTGATTTGAAGCTAAATCATGTGTACCGCATAAATTTTGATGCTAACTCGTTTGATTCGTCTGCATTTGACGCTATATCACTTATATCCCAATTGTTTGAAGCTAATCATGTGTATCGCATGGAATTGAATTTAACTTGTTTCGCCTGTGTTTGAAGCTATATCACTTGTATCGCGAGTATTTGGAGAAAAATCATTTGTGTCGTATTGATTTGAAGCTAAAACTTCTACATCGCATTGATTTGAAGCTAATCCTTCTACATCGCATTGATTTGAAGCAAAATCATGTGTTTCGCTTGGATTTGAAGCTAAACCTTCTACATCGCATTGATTTGAAGCTAAATCATGTGTTTTGCATGGATTTGATGTTAACTCGTTTGTTTCCCCTGCATTTGAAGCTATATCAGTTATATCGCAAGTATCTGATGCTAAATCATTTGTTTCGCATGGATTTGAAGCTAAACCTTCTACATCGCATTGATTTGAAGCTAAATCATGTGTTTCGCATGGATTTGGAGCTAATTCGTTTGTTGCGGAAGCAGTTGAAGCTATATCACCTACATCCGAAGTGTTTGAAGCTCAATCATTTGTCCCGCATGGATTTGAAGCTAAACCATCTACTTCACATTGATTTGAAGCTAAATCATTTGTTTCGCATGGATTTAGAACTAACTCGTTTGTTTCACCTGCATTTGAAGCTATATCACTTATACCGCAAGTATCTGAACCTAAATCATTTGTTTCGCATGGATTTGAAGTTAAGCCTTCTACTTCGCATTGATTTGAAGCTAAATCATGTGTTTCGCATGGATTTGAAGCTAACTCGTTTGTTTCTCCTGCATTTGAAGCTATATCGCTTATATCGTAAGTATCTAAACCTAAATCATTTGTTTCGGTTGGATTTGAAGCTAAACATTCTACAACGCAATATATTTGCTGCTAAATCATGTGTTTCGCATGGATTTGATGCTCATTCGTTTGTTTCCCCTGCATTTGAAGCTATTTCAGTTATATCGCAAGTATCTGATGCCAAATCATGTGTTTCGCTTGGATTTGAAGCTAAACCTTCTACATCCTATCGATTTGAAGAAAAATGATATGTATCGAATGGATTTTGAAGCTACCCAGTTTGAATCGTCTGCATTTGCAGTTATATCACTTATATCACAAGTGTTTGAAGCTAAATCATTTGTTTCGCATGGATTTGAAGCTAAACCTTCTACATCGCATTGATTTGAAGCTAAATCATGTGTTTCGTTTGGATTTGAAGCTACACCTTCAACATCGCTTTGATTTGAAGCTAAGTCATGTGTTTTGCATGGATATGATGCTAACTCGTTTGTTTCCCTTGCATTTGAAGTTATTTCAGTTATATCGCAAGTATCTGACGCTAAATCATGCGGTTCGCTTGGATTTGATGCTAAACCTTTTACATCGCATTGATTTGCAGCTAAATCATGTGTCTTGCATGGATTTGATGCTAACTCGTTTGTTTCCCCTACATTTGAAGCTATATCAGTTATATCGCAAGTATATGAGGCTAAATCATTTGTTTCGCATGGATTTGAAGCTAAACCTTCTACATCGCATTGATTTGAAGCTAAATCATGTGTTTTGCATGGATTTGATGCTAACTCGTTTGTTTCCCCTGCATTTGAAGCTATATCAGTTATATCGCAAGTATCTGATGCTAAATCATTTGTTTCGCATGGATTTGAAGCTAAACCTTCTACATCGCATTGATTTCAAGATAAATCATGTGTTTTGCATGGATTTCATGCTAACTCGTTCGTTTCGCCTGCATTTGATGCTATATCACTTATACACAAGTGTTTGAAGCTAAATCATGTGTTTCGCATGGATTTGAAGCTAATTCGTTTGTTGCGCAAGCAGTTGAAGCTATATCACCTACATCCGAAGTGTTTGAAGCTCAATCATTTGTCCCGCATGGATTTGAAGCTAAACCATCTACTTCGCATTGATTTGAAGCTAAATCATTTGTATCGCATGGATTTGGAGATAACTCGTTTGTTTCACCTGCATTTGAAGCTATATCACTTATACCGCAAGTATCTGAACCTAAATCATTTGTTTCGCATGGATTTGAAGTTAAGCCTTCTTCTTCGCATTGATTTGAAGCTAAATCATGTGTTTCGCATGGATTTGAAGCTAACTCGTTTGTTTCTCCTGCATTTGAAGCTATATCGCTTATACCGTAAGTATCTAAACCTAAATCATTTGTTTCGGTTTTATTTGAAGCTAAACCTTCTACAACGCATTGATTTGAAGCTAAATCATGTGTTTCGCATGGATTTGAAGCTAATTCGTTTGTTGCGCAAGCAGTTGAAGCTATTTCACCTACATCCGAAGTGTTTGAAGCTCAATCATTTGTCCCGCATGGATTTGAAGTTAAACCATCTACTTCGCATTGATTTGAAGTTAAATCATTTGTTTCGCATGGATTTGGAGCTAACTCGTTTGTTTCACCTGCATTTGAAGCTATATCACTTATACCGCAAGTATCTGAACCTAAATCATTTGTTTCGCATGGATTTGAAGTTAAGCCTTCTACATCGCATTGATTTGAAGCTAAATCATGTGTTTCGCATGGATTTGAAGCTAACTCGTTTGTTTCTCCTGCATTTGAAGCTATATCGCTTATATCGTAAGTATCTAAACCTAAATCATTTGTTTCGGTTGGATTTGAAGCTAAACATTCTACAACGCATAGATTTGAAGCTAAATCATGTGTTTCGCATGGATTTGAAGCTGATTCGTTTGTTTCACCTGTATTTGAAGCTATATCATTTATACCGCAAGTATCTGAACCTAAATCATTTGTTTCGCATGGATTTGAAGTTAAGCCTTCTACTTCGCATTGATTTGAAACTAAATCATGTGTTTCCCTTGGATTTGAAGCTAACTCGTTTGTTTTGCATGCAGTTGAAGCTAAATCATGCTTATCACAAGAGTTTGAATCTAAACTATCTGTTTCGCTTGAATATTAAGCTAAATCATGTGTTTCGCATGGATTTGAAGATAACACGTTTGTTTCGCATGAAGTTGCAGCTAAATCATGTATATCACAAGTATTTGAAGCTAATCCATTTGCTTCGCATGGATTTGTAGCTAAGCCGTCTACTTGGCATTGATTTGAAGCTAACTCATTTATTTCGCATGCAGTTGTAGCTAAATCATGTATATCACAAGTATTTGAAGCTAAACCATTTGCTTCGCTTGGATTTGAAACTAAGCCTACTACTTCGCACGAATTTGAAGCGAAATCATGTGATTCGCTTGGCTTTGAAGCTAACTCGTTTGTTTCGCATGCAGTTGAAGCTAAATCATGCTTATCACAAGAGTCTGAATCTAAACAATCTGTTTCGCTTGAATATTAAGCTAAATCATGTGTTTCGCATGGATTTGAAGATAACACGTTTGTTTCGCATGAAGTTGCAGCTAAATCATGTATATCACAAGTATTTGAAGCTAAACCATTTGCTTCGCATGGATTTGAAGCTAAGCCTTCTACTTCGCACGAATTTGAAGCTAAATCATGTGTTTCGCTTGGATTTGAAGCTAACTCGTTTGTTTCGCATGCATTTGAAGCAAAATCATGAATATCACAAGTATTTCAAGATAAACCATTTGTTTCGCATGGATTAGAAGCTAATCCTTCTACTTCGAATTGATTTGAATCTAAATCATTGGTTTCGCGTGAATTTGAAGCTAAACCTTCTACATCGCATTGACTTGAATCTAAATCATGTGTTTAGTATGTATTTGAAGCTAACTCGTTTGTTTGCCCTGCATTTGAAGCTATATCACTTACATCGCAAGTATCTGAAAATAAATCGTTTGTGTCTCATGGATTTAAAGCTAAACCTTCTACATAGCACTGATTCGAAGCTTAATCATGTTTTTAGCATGAATTTGAAGCTAACTCGTGTGATTCGTCTGCTTTGGAAGCTATATCTCTTATATCGCAAGTATCTGAAGAGAAATCGTTTGTGTCGCATGGATTTGAAACTAAACCTTCTACATAGCTTTGATTTGAAGCATAATCATGTGTTTTGCTTGGATTTGAAGCTAAATCGTTTGTTTCGCATGCAGTTGTAGCTAAATAATATATATCACGTGTATTTGTAGCTAAACCAGTACTTTCGCATGGATTTGAAGCTGACTGGTTTGTTTCGTCCGCATTTGAAGCTATGTCACTTAAATCGGAAGTATCTAAAGCTAAATCATTGGTTTTGCATGGATTTGAAGCTAAACCTTCTATAACGCAATATATTTGCTGCTAAATCATGTGTTTCGCATGGATTTGATGCTAACTCGTTTGATTACCCTGCATTTGAAGCTATTTCAGTTATATCGCAAGTATCTGATGCTAAATCATGTGTTTCGCTTGGATTTGAAACTAAGCCTACTACTTCGCATTGATTTGAAGCTAAATCATGTGTTTCACATGGATTTGAAGCTAACTCGTTTGTTTTGCCTGCAGTAGAATCTATATCACTTATATCGCAAGTATTCGAAGCAAAATCATTTGTTTCGCACGAATTTAAAGCTAATCCATGTGTCTCGCATGAATTTTAAGCTAAATCATATGTTTCGCATGGAATTGAAGGTAACTTTGTTTCGCCTGCATTTGAAGCTATATCACTTATATCGCAAGTATCTGATGCTAAATCATTTGTTTCGCATGGATTTGAAGCTAAACCTTCTACATCGCATTAATTTGAAGTTAAATCATGTGTTTCGCTTGGATTTGAATTAAACTCGTTTGTTTCGCATGCAGATGAATCTAAGTCATGTATATCACAGGTATCTGAAGCTAAACCAGTTGTTTCGCATGAATTTGAAGCTAATCCATGAGCTTCGCATGAATTTGAAGCGAAACCATGTGTACGGGATGGGTTTGAATCTAACTCGTACGATTCGCATGCAGTTGAAGCTGTATCTCTTATATCGCAAACATTTGAATCTAAATCATTTGTGTCGCATGGATTTGCAGCTAAATCAGGTGTTTCGCATGGATTTGAAGCTAACTCGTTTCATTCGCATGCAGTTGAAGCTAAATCATGTGTATCACAAGTATCTGAAGGTAAACCATTTGTTTCGCACGAATTTGAAGCAAAATCATGTGTTTCTCATGGATTTGAAGCTAACTCGTTAGTTTCGCCTGCATCTGAAGCAATATCAATGTATCGCAAGTATCTGAACCTAAATCATTTGTTTCGCATGGAGTTGAAGCTAAGCCTCCTACTTCGTATTGATTTGAAGCTAAATGATATGTATCGCATGGATTTTGAAGCTATCCCGTTTGATTCGTCTGCATTTGCATCTATATCACTTATATCACAAGTGTTTAAACTAAATCATTTGTTACGCATGGATTTGAAACTAAACCTTCTACATCGCATTGATTTGAAGCTAAATCATGTGTTTTGCATGGATTTTATGCTAACTGGTTTGTTTCCCCTGCATTTGAAGCTATATCAGTTATATCGCACTAATCTGATGCTAAATCATTTGTTACGCATGGATTTGAAGCTAAACCTTCTACATCGCATTGATTTGCAGCTAAACCATGTGTTTCGCATGGATTTGAAGCTAACTCGTTTGGTTCGTCTGCATTTGAAGCTATATCACATATATTCCAAGCGTTTGAAGCTAAATCATTTGTTTCGCATGGATTTGAAGCTAATCCTTCTACATCGCATTGATTTGAAGCTAAATCATTTGTTTCGCATGGATTTGAAGCTAAACGTTCATACATCGCATTGCTTTGAAGCTAAATCATGTGATTCGTTTGGATTTGATGCTAACTCGTTTGATTCGTCGGCATTTGAAGCTATATCACTTACATCCCAAGTGTTTGATGCTAAATCATTTGTTTCGTATAGATTTGAAGTTTAACCTTCTACTTCGCATGGATTTAAAGCTAAAACCTTTGTTTCGCATGGATTTGAAGCTAAACCTTCTACATCGCATTGATTTGCAGCTAAATCATGTGTTTTGCATGGTTTTAATGCTAACTCGTTTGTTTCCCCTGCATTTGAAGCTATATCAGTTATATCGCAAGTATCTGATGCTAAATCATTTGTTTCTCATGGATTTGAAGCTAAACCATCTACATCGTATTGATTTGCAGCTAAATCATGTGTTTTGCATGGATTTGATGCTAACTCGTTTGTTCCCCCTGCATTTGAAACTATATCAGTTATATCGCAAGTATCTGAAGCTAAATCATTAGTTTCGCTTGAATTTGAAGCTAAGCCTTCTACTTCGCATGGATTTAAAGTTAAATCATGTGTTTCGCTTGGATTTGAAGATAAATCATGTGTTTCACTTGCATTTGAAGCTAAACCGTCTACATCGCATTGATTTGAAGCTAAATCATGTGTTTTGTTTGGATTTCATGCTAACTCGTTCGTTTTGCCTGCATTTGATGCTATATCACTTATATCGCAAGTATCTGAAGATAAATCATTTGTTTCGCATGGATTTGAAGCTAAACCTTCTACATCGTATTGATTTGAAGCTAATTCATTTGTTTCGCATGGATTTGTAGCTAAGCATTGTACATCGCATGGATTTGAAGCTAAACCTTCTACATCGTATTGATTTGAAGCTAAGTCGTTTGTTTCGTCTGAATTCGAAGCTATATCACTTATATCGCAAGTATCTGAACCTACATCATATATTTCGCATGAATTTGAAGCTAAACCTTCTACATCGCATTGATTTGAAGCTAAATCAAGTGTTTCGCTTGGATTTGAAGCTAACTCGTTTGTTTCGCATGCAGTTGAAGCTAACTAATGTATATCACTAATATTTGAATCTGAACCATTTGTTTCTTATGAATATTAAGCTAAACCATGTGTTTCGAATGAATTTGAACCTAAATCTTGTGTTACGCATAAGTATTAACCTAAACCATGTGTTTCGAATGAATTTGAAGCTAAACTATTGGTTTCGCATGGATTCGTAGATCAGCCTTCTACTTCGCATTGATTTGAAGCTAAATCATGTATGTCGAAAGGATTTGAAGCTAACTCGTTTGTTTCGCATTCAGTTGAATCTAAATGATGTGTATCACAAGTATTCGAAGTGAAACCATTTGATTCGCATGGATTTGTAGCTAAGCCGTCTACTTGGCATTGATTTGAAGCTAACTCGTTTATTTCGCATGCAGTTGTAGCTAAATCATGTATATCATAAGTATTTGAAGCTAAACCATTTGCTTCGCTTGGATTTGAAACTAAGCCTACTACTTCGCATTGATTAGAAACTAAATCATGTGTTTCCCGTTGGATTTGAAGCTAACTCGTTTGTTTCGCATGCAGTTGAAGCTAAATCATGCTTATCACAAGAGTCTGAATCTAAACTATCTGTTTCGCTTGAATATTAAACTAAATCATGTGTTTCGGATGGATTTGAAGATAACACGTTTGTTTCGCATGAAGTTGCAGCTAAATCATGTATATCACAAGTATTTGAAGCTAAACCATTTGCTTCTCATGGAATGGAAGCTAAGCCTTCTACTTCGCACGAATTTGAAGCTAAATCATGTGTTTCGCTTGGATTTGAAGCTAACTCGTTTGTTTCGCATGCAGTTGAAGCAAAATCATTAATATCACAAGTATTTCAAGATAAACCATTTGTTTTGCATGGATTAGAAGCTAATCCTACTACTTCGAATTGATTTGAATCTAAATCATTGGTTTCGCGTGAATTTGAAGCTAAACCTTCTACATCGCATTGACTGTATCTAAACCATGTGTTTAGCATGTATTGGAAGCTAACTCGTTTGTTTGCCCTGCATTTGAAGCTATATCACTTATATCGCAAGTATCTGAAAATAAATCGTTTGTGTCTCATGGATTTAAAGCTAAACCTTCTACATAGCACTGATTCGAAGCTTAATCATGTTTCTTGCATGAATTTGAAGCTAACTCGTGTGATCCGTCTGCATTTGAAGCTATATCTCTTACATCGCAAGTATCTGAAGATAAATCGTTTGTGTCGCATGGATTTGAAACTAAACCTTCTACATAGCTTTGATTTGAAGCATAATCATGTGTTTTGCTTGGATTTGATGCTAATTCATTTGTTTCGCATGCAGTTGTAGCTAAATAATATATATCACGTGTATTTGTAGCTAAACCAGTAATTTCGCATGGATTTGAAGCTGACTCGTTTGTTTCGTCCGCATTTGAAGCTATGTCATTTATATCGGAAGTATCTAAAGCTAAATCATTGGTTTCGCATGGATTTGAAGCTAAACCTTCTACATCGCAATGATTTGCTGCTAATTCATGTGTTTCGCATGTATTTGAAGCTAAACCTTCCAAACGGCATTGATTTGTAGCTAAATCATGTGTATCGCATGGATTTGAAACTAACTCGTTTGTTTCGTCTGCATTTGAAGCTATATCACTTATATCGCCAGTATCTGAAACTAAAACATTTGTTTCGTATGGATTTGAAGCTAATCCTTCTACATCGCATTAATTTGAAGTTAAATCATGTGTTTCGCTTGGATTTGAAGCTAACTCGTTTGTTTCGCATGCAGTTGAAGCAAAATCATTAATATCACAAGTATTTCAAGATAAACCATTTGTTTTGCATGGATTAGAAGCTAATCCTACTACTACGAATTGATTTGAATCTAAATCATTGGTTTCGCGTGAATTTGAAGCTAAACCTTCTACATCGCATTGACTGTATCTAAACCATGTGTTTAGCATGTATTGGAAGCTAACTCGTTTGTTTGCCCTGCATTTGAAGCTATATCACTTATATCGCAAGTATCTGAAAATAAATCGTTTGTGTCTCATGGATTTATAGCTAAACCTTCTACATAGCACTGATTCGAAGCTTAATCATGTTTCTTGCATGAATTTGAAGCTAACTCGTGTGATTCGTCTGCATTTGAAGCTATATCTCTTACATCGCAAGTATCTGAAGATAAATCGTTTGTGTCGCATGGATTTGAAACTAAACCTTCTACATAGCTTTGATTTGAAGCATAATCATGTGTTTTGCTTGGATTTGATGCTAATTCATTTGTTTCGCATGCAGTTGTAGCTAAATAATATATATCACGTGTATTTGTAGCTAAACCAGTAATTTCGCATGGATTTGAAGCTGACTCGTTTGTTTCGTCCGCATTTGAAGCTATGTCATTTATATCGGAAGTATCTAAAGCTAAATCATTGGTTTCGCATGGATTTGAAGCTAAACCTTCTACATCGCAATGATTTGCTGCTAATTCATGTGTTTCGCATGTATTTGAAGCTAAACCTTCCAAGCGGCATTGATTTGTAGCTAAATCATGTGTTTCGCATGGATTTGAAGCTAAGCCTCCTACTTCGTATTGATTTGAAGCTAAATGATATGTATCGCATGGATTTTGAAGCTATCCCGTTTGATTCGTCTGCATTTGCATCTATATCACTTATATCACAAGTGTTTGAAGCTAAATCATTTGTTACGCATGGATTTGAAACTAAACCTTCTACATCGCATTGATTTGAAGCTAAATCATGTGTTTTGCATGGATTTTATGCTAACTGGTTTGTTTCCCCTGCATTTGAAGCTATATCAGTTATATCGCACTAATCTGATGCTAAATCATTTGTTTCGCATGGATTTGAAGCTAAACCTTCTACACCGCATTGATTTGCAGCTAAATCATGTGTTTCGCATGGATTTGATGCTAACTCGTTTGTTTCCCCTGCATTTGAAGCTATATCAGTTATATCGCAAGTATCTGATGATAAATCATTTGTTTCGCATAGATTTGAAGCTAATCCTTCTACATCGCATTGATTTGAAGCTAAATCATGTGTTTTGCATGGATTTGATGCCAACTCGTTTGTTTCCCCTGCATTTGAAGCTATATCAGTTATATCGCAAGTATCTGAAGCTAAATCATTTCTTTCGCATGGATATGAAGCCCAACATTCTAGATCGCATTGATTTGAAGCTAAATCATGTGTTTTGCATGGATTTTATGCTAACTCGTTTGTTTACCCTGCATTTGAAGCTATTTCAGTTATATCGCAAGTATCTGATGCTAAATCATTTGTTTCGCATGGATTTGAAGCTAAACCTTCTACATCGGATTGATTTACAGCTAAATCATGTGTTTCGCATGGATTTGAAGCTAACTCGTTCGTTTCGCCTGCATTTGATGCTATATCACGTATATCGTAAGTGTTTGAAGCTAAATCATTTGTTTCGCATGGATTTGAAGCTAAACCTTCTACATCGTATCGATTTGAAGCTAAATGATATGTATCGCATGGATTTTGAAGCTATCCCGTTTGATTCGTCTGCATTTGCAGCTATATCACTTATATCACAAGTGTTTGAAGCTAAATCATTTGTTTCGCATGGATTTGAAGCTCAACAATCTAGACCGCATTGATTTGAAGCTAAATCATGTGTTTTGCATGGAGTTGATGCTAACTCGTTTGTTTCCCCTGCATTTGAAGCTGTATCACATATATCGCAAGTATCTTAAGCTAAATCATTTTTTTCGCATGGATTTGAAGCTAAACCTTTTACATCGCATTGATTTGCAGCTAATCATGTGTTTTGCATGGATTTGATGCTAACTCGTTTGTTTCCCCTGCATTTGATGCTATATCACTTATATCGTAAGTGTTTGAAGCTAAATCATGTGTTTTGCATGGATTTTATGCTAACTCGTTTGTTTCCCCTGCATTTGAAGCTATATCAGTTATATCGCAAGTATCTGATGCTAAATCATTTGTCTCGCATGGATTTGAAGCTAAACCTTCTACATCGCATTGATTTGCAGCTAAATCATGTGTTTCGCATGGATTTGAAGCTATCTCGTTTGTTTCGCATGCATTTGAAGCTATATCACATATATCCCAAGTGTTTGAAGCTCAATCATTTGCTTCGCTTGGATTTGAAGCTAATCCTTCTACTTCGCATTGATTTGGTGCTAAATCGTGTGTATCGCATGGATTTTAAAGCTAACTCGTTTGATTCGTCTGCATTTGCAGCTATATCACTTATATCACAAGTGTTTGAAGCTAAATCATTTGTTTCGCATGGATTTGAAGCTCAACAATCTAGACCGCATTGATTTGAAGCTAAATCATGTGTTTTGCATGGAGTTGATGCTAACTCGTTTGTTTCCCCTGCATTTGAAGCTGTATCACATATATCGCAAGTATCTTAAGCTAAATCATTTGTTTCGCATGGATTTGAAGCTAAACCTTCTACATCGCATTGATTTAAAGCTAAATCATGTGTTTCGCTTGGATTGGAAGCTAACTCGTTTATTTCATCTGCATTTGCAGCTGTATCACTTATATCGCAAGTATCTGAAGCTAAATCGTTTGAGTCACAAGGATTTGAAGCTAATCCTTCTACATAGCATTGATTTGAAGCTTAATCATGTGTTTCGCATGGATTTGAAGCTATACCTTCTACATCGCATTGATTTGAAGAAAAATCATGTGTTTCGTTTGGATTTGAAGCTAAACCTTCTACATCGCATTGATTTGCAGCTAAATCATGTGTTTCGCATGGATTTGGAGCTAACTCGTTTATTTCGTCTGCATTTGTAGCTGTATAACTTATATCGCAAGTATCTGAAGCTAAATCATTTGTGTCTCATGGATTTGAAACTAAACCTTCTACATAGCATTGATTTGCAGCTAAATCATGTGTTTCGCTTGGATATGAAGCTAACTCGTTTGTTTCAGTCTGCATTTGAAGCTGTATCACATATCCCAAGTGTTTGAAGCTAAATCATTTGTTTCGCATGGATTTGAAACTAAACCTTCTACATCGCATTGATTTGAAGCTAAATTATGTGATTCGCTTGGATTGGAAGCTAACTCGTTGGTTTCGTCTGCATTTGAAGCTATATCGCTTATATCCCAAGTGTTTGAAGCTAAATCATTTGTTTCGCATGGATTTGAAGCTAAACCTTCTACATCGCATTGATTTAAAGCTAAATCATGTCTTTCGCTTGGATTGGAAGCTAACTCGTTTATTTCATCTGTATTTGCAGCTGTATCACTTATATCGCAAGTATCTGAAGCTAAATCGTTTGTGTCGCAAGGATTTGAAGCTAATCCTTCTACATAGCATTGATTTGAAGCTTAATCATGTGTTTCGCATGGATTTGAAGCTAACTCGTTAGTTTCGTCTGCATTTGAAGCTGTATCACTTATATCGCAAGTATATGAAGCTAAATCATTTGTGTCTCATGGATTTGAACCTAAACAGCCTACACAGCATTGATTTGCGGCTAAATCATGTGTTTCGCATGGATTTGAAGCTAACTCGTTTGTTTCCTCTACAATTGAAGCTATATCACTTATATCGCAAGTATCTAAAGCTAAATCATTTGTGTCGCCTGGATTTGAAGTTAAACCTTCTACATAGCATTGATTTGAAGCTTTATAATTTGTTTTGCTTGGAATTAAAGGTAACCCGTTTGTTTCCCCTGCACTTGAAGCATATATCACTTATATCGCAAGTATCTAAAGCTAAATCATTTGGTTCGCTTGGATTTGAAGCTAATCCTTCTACATCGCATCGATTTGAAGCTAAGTCATGTGTTTTGCATGAATTTGAAGCTAACTCGTTTGATTCCTCTACAATTGAAGCTATATCACTTATATCGCAAGTATCTAAAACTAAATCATTTGTGTCGCCTGGATTTGAAGTTGAACCTTCTACATAGCATTGATTTGAAGCTTAATAATGTGTTTTGCTTGGAATTAAAGCTAACTCGTTTGTTTCCCCTGCATTTGAAGCATATATCACTTATATCGCAAGTAACTATAGCTAAATCATTTGTTTTGCATGGATTTGAAGCTAAACCTTCTATATAGCATTGGTTTGAAGCTTAACAATGTGTTTTGCTTGGATATGAAGCTAACTCGTTTGTTTCCCGTACATTTGTAGCCATATCACTTATATCGGAACAATCTGATGCTAAATCATTTGTGTCGCATCGATTTGAAGCTAAACCTTCCACTTATCATTGATTTGAAGCTTAATAATGGGTCTTGCATGGATTTGAAGCTAACTCGTTTGTTTCCGTCTGCATTTGAAACTATATCACTTATATCCCAAGTGTTTGAAGCTAAATCATTTGTTTCGCATGGATTTGAAGCTAATCCTTCTACATCGTATTGATTTAAAGCTAAATCATGTGTTTCGCTTGGATATGAAGCTATCTCGTTTGTTTCCGTCTGCATTTGAAGCTATCTCACTTGTATCGCAAGTATCTGAAGCTAAATCATTTGTGTCGCAAGAATTTGAAGCTAATCCTTGTACATAGCATTGATTTGAAGCTTAATCATGTGTTTCGCATGGATTAGAAGCTAACTCGTTAGTTTCGTCTGCATTTAAAGCTATATCACTTATATCGCTAGTATCTGAAGCTAAATCATTTTTTCGCATGGATTTGAAGCTAAACTTTCTACATCGCATTGATTTGAAGCTAAATCATGTGATTCGCATGGATTGGAAGCTAACTCGCTTGTTTCGCCTGCATTTGAAGCTATATCACATATATCCCACGTGTTTGAAGCTCAATCATTTGCTTCGCATGGATTTGATGCTAAGACTTCTACTTCGCATTGATTTGAAGCTAAGTCATGTATATCGCATGGATTTTGAAGTTTACTCGTTTGATTCGTCTGCATTTGAAGCAATATCACTTATATCGCAAGTATCTGAATCTAAATCATTTGTGTCGCATGGATTTGAAGCTGAACTTTCTACATCGCATTGTTTTGAAGCTAAATCATGTGATTCGCTTGGATTGGAAGCTAACTCGTTTGTTTCGTCTGCATTTGAAGCTGTATCACTTATATCGGAAGTATCTGAATCTAAATCATTTGTGTCTCATGGATTTGAAGCAAAACCTTCTACATCGCATTGATTTGAAGCTAAATCATGTGCTTCGCATGGGTTTGAAGCTAATTCATGTGTTTCGCATGGATTTGAAGCTAAACCATATACTTCGAATTGATTTGTTGCTAAATCATGTGTTTCGCATGGAATTGAAGCTAACTGGTTTGTTTCATCAGTATTTGCAGCTATGCCACATATGTCGCAAGTATCTGATGCTAAATCATTGGTTTCGCATGTATTTGAAGCTAAACCTTCTACATTGCATTGATTTATTGCTAAATCATGTGTTTCGCATGGATTTGAAGCTAACTCGTTTGTTTCGTCTGCATTTGAAGCTGTATCACTTATATCGCAAGTATCAGAATCTAAATCATTTGTGTCTCATGGATTTGAAGCAAAACCTTCTACATCGCATTGATTTGAAGTTAAATCATGTGATTCGTTTGGATTTGAAGATAACTCGTTTGTTTCGCCTGCATTTGATGCTATTTCAGTTATATCGCAAGTATCTAATGCTGAATCATGTGTTTCGCTTGGATTTGAAGCTAAACCTTCTACATCGCATTGATTTGAAGCTTAATCATGTGTTTCGCTGGGATTTGAAGCTATACCTTCTTCATCGCTTTGATTTGAAGCTAAATCATGTAGTTTGCATGGATTTGATGCTAACTCGTTTGTTTCCCCTGCATTTGAAGCTATTTCAGTTATATCGCAAGTATCTGATGCTAAATCATGTGTTTCGCTTGGATTTGAAGCTAAACCTTCTACATCGCATTGATTTGAAGCTAAATCATGTGTTTTGCATGGATTTGATGCTAACTCATTTGTGTCGCCTGCATTTGAAGCTATATCACATATAACCCAAGTGTTTGAAGCTCAATCATTTGCTTCGCTTGCATTTGAAGCTAATCCTTCTACATCGCATTGATTTGAAGCTAAATCATGTGATTCGCTTGGATTGGAAGCTAACTCGTTTATTTCGTCTGCATTTGAAACTGTATCACTTATATCCCAAGTGTTTGAAGCTAAATCATGTGTTTCGCATGGATTTGAAGCTGACTCGTTAGTTTCGCCTGCATTTGAAGCAATATCAATGTATCGGAAGTATCTGAACCTAAATCATTTGTTTCGCATCGATTTGAAGCTAAGCCTTCTACTTCGTATCGATTTCAAGTTAAATGATATGTATCGCATGGATTTTGGAGCTTCCCCGTTTGATTCGTCTGCATTTCCTGCTATATCACTTATATCCCAAGTGTTTGTAGGTAAATCATTTGTTTCGCATGGATTTGAAGCTAAACCTTCTACTTCGAATTGATTTGAAGCTAAATCATGTGTTTCGCATGGATTTGAAGCTAACTCGTTTGTTTCGCATGCTGTTGAAGCTATATCACCTATAACCCAAGAGTTGGAAGCTAAATCATTTGTTTCCCATGGAGTTCAAGCTGAACCTTCTACATCGCATTGATTTAATGCTAAATCATGTGTTTCGCTTGGATTGGAAGCTAACTCGTTTATTTCGTCTGCATTTGAAGCTATATCACATGTATCCCAAGTGTTTGAAGCTTATTCATTTGCTTCGCATGGATTTGAAGCTAATCCTGCTACATCGCATTGATTTGAAGCTAAATCATGTGTTTCGCTTGGATATGAAGATAACACGTTTGTTTAGTCTACATTTGAAGCTAATCACTTATATAGCAAGTATCTGAAGCTAAATCATTTGTGTCGCATGGATTTGAAGCTAAACCTTCTACATAGCATTGGTTTGAAGCTTAATAATGTGTTTTGCTTGGATATGAAGCTAACTCGTTTGATTCGTCTTCATTTGAAGCTATATCACATGTATCCCAAGTGTTTGAAGCTCAATCATTTGCTTCGCATGGATTTAAAGCTAATCCTTCTACATCGCATTGATTTGAAGCTAAATCATGTGTTTCGCATGGATTTGGAGCTAACTCGTTTAGTTCGTCTGCATTTGTAGCTGTATCACTTATATCGCAAGTATCTGAAGCTAAATCATTTGTGTCTCATGGATTTGAAGCTAAATCGTGTGATTCGCTTGGATTTGAAGCTAACTCGGTTGTTTCGTCTGCATTTGTAGCTATACCACTTATATCGCTAGTATCTGAAGCTAATACATTTGTGTCTCATGGATTTGAAGCTCAACCTTCTACTTCGAATTGACTTGAAGCTAAATCATGTGTTTCGCATGGCTTTGAAGCTAAGCCTTAATAATTCGCATGGATTTGAAGCTAATTCGATATTTTCGTCTGCATTTGAAGCTGTGTCACTTATATCGCTAGTATCTGAAGCTAAATCATTTGTTTCGCATGGATTTCAAGCTGAACCTTCTACATCGCATTGATTTGCAGCTAAATCATGTGTTTCGCATAGATTTGAAGCTAAGCCTTAATAATTCGCATGGATTTGAAGCTAACTCGTTTATTTCGTCTGCATTTGTAGCTGTATCACTTATATCGCAAGTATCTGAAGCTAAATCAATTGTGTCGCAAGATTTGAAGCTAAACCTTCCACATAGCATTGATTTGAAGCTTAATCATGTGTTTCGTATGGATTTGAAGCTAACTCGTTAGTTTCATTTGCATTTGAAGCTATAACACTTATATCGCTAGTATCTGAAGCTAAATAACTTGTTTCGCATAGATTTGAAGCTAAACTTTCTACATCGCATTGATTTGAAGCTAAATCATGTAATTAGCTTGGATTGGAAGCTAAATCGTTAGTTTCGTCTGCATTTGAAGCTGTATCACTTATATCGCAAATATCTGAAGCTAAACCATTTGTGTCGCAAGGATTTGAAGCTAAATCTTCCACATAGCATTGATTTGAAGCTTAATCATGTGTTTCGTATGGATTTGAAGCTAACTCGTTAGTTTCATCTGCATTTGAAGCTATAACACTTATATCGCTAGTATCTGAAGCTAAATAATTTGTTTCGCATAGATTTGAAGCTAAACTTTCTACATCGCATTGATTTGAAGCTAAATCATGTAATTAGCTTGGATTGGAAGCTAAATCGTTTGTTTCGTCTGCATTTGAAGCTATAACACTTATATCGCTAGTATCTGAAGCTAAATAATTTGTTTCGCATGGATTTGAAGCTAAACTTTCTACATCGCATTGATTTGAAGCTAAATCATGTAATTCGCTTGGATTGGAAGCTAAATCGTTTGTTTCGTCTGCATTTGAAGATATATCACTTATATCCCAAGTGTTTGAAGATAAATCATTTGTTTCGCGTGGATTTCAAGCTAAACCTTCTACATCGCATTGATTTACTGCTAAATCATGTGTTTCGCTTGGATTGGAAGCTAACTCGTTTATTTCGTCTGCATTTGAAGCTATATCACATGTATCCCAAGTGTTTGAAGCTTAATCATTTGCTTCGCATGGATTTGAAGCTAATCCTTCTACATCGCATTAATTTGAAGATAAATCATGTGTTTCGCATGGATTTAGAGCTATCTCGTTAGTTTCGTCTGCATTTGAAGCTATATCACTAATATACCAAGTGTTTGAAGCTAAACCTTCTACTTCGCATGGATTTAAAGCTAAATGATGTGTATCACTTGGATTTTGAAGCTAACTCGTTTGCTTCGTCTGCATTTGAAGCTACATCACATATATACCAAGTGTTTGAAGCAAAATCATTTGTGTCTCATGGATTTGGAGCTAAACCTTCTACATAGCATTGCTTTGCAGCAAAATCATGAGTTTCGCATGGATTTCAAGCTAACTCGTTTGTTTCGTCTGCCTTTGAAGCTATATCACATATATCCCAAGTGTTTCAAGCTCAATCATTTGCTTCGCATGGATTTGAAGCTAATCCTTCTACATCGCATTGATTTGAAACTAAATCATGTGTTTCGCATGGATTTGGAGCTAACTTGGTTGTTTCGTCTGCATTTGTAGCTATACCACTTAAATCGCTAGTATCTGAAGATAAATCATTTGTGTCTCACGGATTTGAAGCTAAACCTTCTACATAGCATTGATTTGCAGCTAAATCGTGTGTTTCGCTTGGATTTGAATCTAACTCGTTTGATTCGTCTTCATTTGAAGCTATATCACATATATCCCAAGTGTTTCAAGCTCAATCATTTGCTTCGCATGGATTTGAAGCTAATCCTTCTACATCGCATTGATTTGAAGCTAAATCGTGTGTTTCGCATGGATTTGAAGCTAACTCGTTTGATTCGTCTGCATTTGTAGCTATATCACATGTATCCCATGTGTCTGAAGCTCAAACATTTGCTTCGCATGGATTTGGAGCTAACTCGTTTATTTCGTCTGCATTTGTAGCTGTATCACTTATATCGCAAGTATCTGAAGCTAAATCATTTGTGTCTCATGGATTTGAAGCTAAATCATGTGATTCGCTTGGATTTGAAGCTAACTCGGTTGTTTCGTCTGCATTTGTAGCTGTATCACTTATATCGCTAGTATCTGAAGCTAAATCATTTGTGTCCCAAGGATTTGAATCTAAACCTTCTACATAGCATTGATTTGAAGCTTAATCATGTGTTTCTCATGGATTTGAAGCTGACTCGTTAGTTTCGTCTGCATTCGAAGCTATAACACGTATATCGCTAGTATCTGAAGCTAAATAATTTGTTTCGCATGGATTTGAAGCTAAACTTTCTACATCGCATTGATTTGAAGCTAAATCATGTAATTCGCTTGGATTGGAAGCGAAATCGTTTGTTTCGTCTGCATTTGAAGATATATCACTTATATCCCAAGTGTTTGAAGATAAATCATTTGTTTCGCGTGGATTTCAAGCTAAACCTTCTACATCGCATTGATTTAATGCTAAATCATGTGTTTCGCTTGGATTGGAAGCTAACTCGTTAATTTCGTCTGCATTTGAAGCTGTATCACTTATATCGCAAGTATCTGAAGCTAAATCATTTGTGTCTCATGGATTTTAAGCTAATCCTTCTACGTAGCATTCATTTGAAGCTAAATCATGTGTTTCGCACGGATTTGGAGCAAACTCGTTTATTTTGTCTGCATTTGTAGCTGTATCACTTATATCGCAAGTATCTGAAGCTCAATCATTTGCTTCGCATGGATTTGAAACTAATCCATCTACATAGCATTGACTTGCAGCTAAATCATGTGTTTCGCTTGGATTTGGAGCTAACTCGTTTGTTTCGTCTGCATTTGAAGCTATATCACTTATGTACCAAGTGTTTGAAGTTAAATCATTTGTTTCGCATGGATTTGAAGCTAATCCTGCTACATCGCATTGATTTGAAGCTAAATCATGTGTTTCGCTTGGACTTGGAGCCAACTCGTTAGTTAAGTCTGCATTTGAAGCTATATCACTTATATCGCTAGTATCTGAAGCTAAATCATTTGTTTCGCATGGATTTCAAGCTGAACCTTCTACATCGCATTGATTTGCAGCTAAATCATGTGTTTCTTATAGATTCGAAGCTAAGCCATAATAATTCGCATCGATTTGAAGCTAAATGATGTATATCGCAAGGATTTTGAAACTAACTCGTTTGATTCGTCTGCATTTGAAGCTATATCACTTATATACCAATTGTTGGTAGCTAAATCATTTGCTTCGCATGGATTGGAAGCAAAACCTTCTACATCGCATTGATTTGAAGCTAAATCATTTGTGTCGCAAGGATTTGAAGCTAAACCTTCTACATAGCTTTGATTTGAAGCTTAATCATGTGTTTCGCATGCATTTGAAGCTAACTCGTTAGTTTCGTCTGCATTTGAAGTTATAACAATTACATCGCTAGTATCTGAAGCTTAATAATTTGTCTCGCATGGATTTGTAGCTAATCTTTCTACACCGCATGGATTTGAAGCTAAATCATGTGATTCGCTTGGATTTGAAGCTAACACGGTTGTTTCGTCTGCATTTGAAGCTATATCACTTATATCGCAAGTATCTAAAACTAAATCATTTGTGTCGTCTGGATTTGAAGTTAAACCTTCTACATAGCATTGATTTGAAGCTTAATAATGTGTTTTGCTTGGAATTAAAGCTAACTCGTTTGTTTCCCCTGCATTTGAAGCATATATCACTTATATCGCAAGTATCTATAGCTAAATCATTTGTTTTGCATGGATTTCAAGCTAAACCTTCTATATAGCATTGGTTTGAAGCTTAACAATGTGTTTTGCTTGGATATGAAACTAACTCGTTTGTTTCCCCGTACATTTGTAGCTATATCACTTATATCGGAACAATCTGATGCTAAATCATTTCTGTCGCATCGATTTGAAGCTAAACCTTCCACATATCATTGATTTGAAGCTTAATAATGTGTCTTGCATGGATTTGAAGCTAACTCGTTTGTTTCCGTCTGCATTTGAAACTATATCACTTATATCCCAAGTGTTTGATGCTAAATCATTTGTTTCGCATGGATTTGAAGCTAAACTTTCTACATCGCATTGATTTGAAGCTAAATCATGTGATTCGCATGGATTGGAAGCTAACTCGTTTGTTTCGTCTGCATTTGAAGATATATCACTTATATCACAAGTGTTTGAAGCTAAATCATTTGTTTCGCATGGATTTGAAGCTAAACCTTCTACATCGTATCGATTTGAAGCTAAATCATGTGTTTCGCTTGGATATGAAGCTATCTCGTTTGTTTCCGTCTGCATTTGAAGCTATCTCACTTGTATCGCAAGTATCTGAAGCTAAATCATTTGTGTCGCAAGAATTTGAAGCTAATCCTTCTACATAGCATTGATTTGAAGCTTAATCATGTGTTTCGCATGGATTAGAAGCTAACTCGTTAGTTTCGTCTGCATTTAAAGCTATATCACTTATATCGCTAGTATCTGAAGCTAAATCATTTTTTTCGCATGGATTTGAAGCTAAACTTTCTACATCGCATTGATTTGAAGCTAAATCATGTGATTCGCATGGATTGGAAGCTAACTCGTTTGTTTCGTCTGCATTTGAAGATATATCACTTAAATCCCAATTGTTTCAAGATAAATCATATGTTCCGCATGGATTTCAAGCTAAACCATCTACATCGCATTGATTTAATGCTAAATCATGTGTTGCGCTTGGATTGGAAGCTAACTCATTTATTTCATCTGCATTTGAAGCTGTATCACTTATATCGCAAGTATCTAAAGCTAAATCATTTGTTTCGCATGGATTTGCAGCTAACTCGGTTGTTTCGTCTGCATTTGAAGCTATATCACATATATTCCAAGCGTTTGAAGCTAAATCATTTGTTTCGCATGGATTTGAAGCTATATCACATATATCCCATGCGTTTGAAGCTAAATCATTTGTTTCGCATGGATTTGAAGCTTTACCTTCTACATCGCATTGATTTGAACCTTAGTAATGTGTTTTGCTTGGATATGAAGCTATCTCGTTTGTTTCCCCTACATTTGAAGCTATATCACTTATATCCTATGTGTTTGAAGCTAAATCATTTGTTTCGCATGGATTTGAAGCTAAACCTTCTACATAGCACTGATTTGAAGCTAAATCATGTGTTTCGCATGGATTTGAAGCTAACTCGTTTGCTTCGTCTGCATTTGATGCTATATCAATTATATCCCAAGTGTTTGAAGCTAAATCATTTGCTTCGCTTGGATTTGAAGCTAATCCTTCTACATCGCATTGATTTGAAGCTAAATCATGTGATTCTCTAGGATTTGAAGCTAACTCGTTTGTTTCGCCTACATTTGAAGCTATATCACATATATCCCACGTGTTTGAAGCTCAATCATTTGCTTCGCTTGGATTTGAAGCTAATCCTTCTACATCGCATTGATTTGAAGCTAAATCATGTTGATTCGCTTGGATTGGAAGCTAACTTGTTTATTTCGTCTGCATTTGCAGCTGTATCACTTATATCGCAAGTATCTGAAGCTAAATCATTTGTGTCTCATGGATTTGAACCTAAACAGTTTACACAGCATTGATTTGCAGCTAAATCATGTGTTTCGCATGGATTTGAAGCTAACTCGTTTGTTTCTTCTGCATTTGAAGCTATATCACATATATCCCAAGTGTTTGAAGCTCAATCATTTGGTTCGCTTGGATTTGTAGCTAATCCTTCTACATCGCATTGATTTGAAGCTAAATCATGTGTTTTGCATGAATTTGAAGCTAACTCGTTTGTTTCCTTTACAATTGAAGCTATATCACTTATATCGCAAGTATCTGAAGCTAAATCATGTGTTTTGCATGGATTTGATGCTAACTCGTTTGTTTCCCCTGCATTTGAAGCTATGTCGTTTATATCGCAAATATCTGATGCTAAATCATTTGTTTCGCATGGATTCGAAGCTATACCTTCTACATCGCATTGATTTGAAGCCAAATCATGTGTTTTGCATGGATTTTATGCTAACTCGTTTGTTTCCCCTGCATTTGAAGCTATATCAGTTATATCGCAAGTATCTGATGCTAAATCATTTGTTTCGCATGGATTTGAAGCTAAACCTTCTACATCATATCGATTTAAAGCTAAATGATATGTATCGCATGGATTTTGAAGCTATCCCATTTGATTCGTCTGCATTTGCAGCTATATCACTTATATCACAAGTGTTTGAAGCTAAATCATTTGTTTCGCATGGATTTGAAGCTAAACCTTCTACATCGCATTGATTTGAAGATAAATTATGTGTTTCGCATGGATTTGAAGGTAACTTGTTTGTTGCGCATGCATTTGAAGCTATATCATTTATATTGCAAGTATTCGAAGCCAAATCATTTGTGTCGCACGGATTTGAAGGTAAACGTTCTACATCGTATTGATTTGATGATAAATCATGTGTATCGCATGGATTTTTAAGCTAACTCGTTTGATTCGCCTGCATTTGAAGCTATAACACTTATATCTCAAGTATCTGAATCTAAATCATATGTTTCGCATGGATTTGAAACTAAACCTTCTACATAGCATTCATTTGAAGCTAAATCATGTCTTTCGCTTGGATTTGAAGCGAAACCTTCTACATAGCATTGATTTGAAGCTTGAATTGTTTCTCATGGATTTGAAGCTAAACCTTCTACATCGCATTGATTTGAAGCTAAATCATGTGTTTCGCTTGGATTTGAAGCTAATCCTCCTACATCGTATTGATTTGCAGCTAAATCATGTGTTTCGCATGGATTTGAAGCTAACTCGTTTGCTTCGTCTGCATTTGAAGCTATGTCACTTATATCCCAAGTGGTTGAAGCTAAATCATTTGTTTCCCATGGATTTGAATCTAAACCTTCTACATCGCATTGATTTGAAGCTAAATCGTGTGATTCGTTTGGATTTGAAGCTAACTCGTTTGTTTCGCCTGCATTTGAAGCTATATCACATATATCCCACGTGTTTGAAGCTCAAACATTTGCTTCGCTTGGATTTGAAGCTAATCCTTCTACATCGCATTGATTTGAAGCTAAATCATGTGATTCTCTAGGATTTGAAGCTAACTCGTTTGTTTCGCCTGCATTTGAAGCTATATCACATATATCCCACGTGTTTGAAGCTCAATCATTTGGTTCGCTTGGATTTGAAGCTAATCCTTCTACATCGCTTTGATTTGTTAGCTAAATCATGTGTTTTGCATGGATTTGATGCTAACTCGTCCGTTTCGCCTGCATTTGATGCTATATCACTTATATCGCAAGTATCTAAAGCTAAATGATTTGTGTCGCCTGGATTTGAAGCTAAACCTTCTACATAGCATTGGTTTGAAGTTAAATCATGTGTTTCGCTTGGATTTGCAGCTTATCCTTCTCCATCGCATTGATTTGAAGATAAATCATGTGTTTTGCTTGGATTTCATGCTAACTCGTCCATTTCGCCTGCATTTGATGCTATATCACTTATATCGCAAGTATCTGAAGCTAAATCATTTGATTCGCATGGATTTGAAGCTAAACCTTCTACATCGTATTGATTTGAAGCTAACTCATTTGTTTCGCATGGATTTGAAGCTAAACATTCTACATCGCATGGATTTGAAGCTAAGCCTTCTATTTCGCATGGATTTAAAGGTAATGATGTGTATCGCATGCATATTGAAGCTAACTCGTTTGATTCGTCTGCATTTGAAGCTATATCACTTATACCCCAAGTGTTAGATGCTAAATCATTTGTTTCTCATGGATTTGAAGCTAAACCTTATACATCGCATTGATTTGAAGCTAAATCATGTGTTTCGCTTGGATTTGAAGCTAAACCTTCTACATAGTATCGATTTTAAGCAAAATGATATGTATCGCATGGCTTTTGAAGCTACCCCGTTTGAATCGTCTGCATTTGCAGCTATATCACTTATATCACAAGTGTTTGAAGCTAAATCATTTGTTTCGCATGGATTTGAAGCTAAACCTTCTATATCGCATTCATTTGAAGCGAAATCATTTGTTTCGCATGGATTTGAAGCTAAACCTTCTATATCGCATTCATTTGAAGCTAAATCATGTGTTTCGCTTGGATTTGTAGCTATACCTTCTGCATCGCTTTGATTTGTTAGCTAAATCATGTGTTTTGCATGGATTTGAAGCTAACCCGTTTGTTTCCCCTGCATTTGAAACTATGTCACTTATATCGCAACTATCTGATGTTAAATCATTTGTTTAGCATGGATTTCAAGCTAAAACTTCAACATCGCATTGATTTGCAGCTAAATCATGTGTTTTGCATGGATTTGAAGCTAACTTGTTTGTTTCGTCTGTATTTGAAGCTATATCACTTATATCGCTAGTATATGAAGCTAAATCATAAGTGTCTCATGGATATGAAGCGAAACCTTCTACATAGCATTGATTTGAAGCTTAATCATGTGTTTTGTATGGATTTGAAGCTAACTCGTTTGTTTGCCCTGCATTTGAAACTATATCACTTATATCGCAACTATCTGATGTTAAATCATTTGTTTCGCATGGAGTTGGAGCTAAAACTTCTACATCCCATTGATTTGCAGCTAAATCATGTGTTTTGCATGGATTTGAAGCTAACTCGTTTGATTCGTCTGCATTTGAAGCTATATCACTTATATCGCAAGTATCTAAAGCTAAATGATTTGTGTCGCCTGGATTTGAAGCTAAACCTTCTACATAGCATTGGTTTGAAGTTAAATCATGTGTTTCGCTTGGATTTGCAGCTTATCCTTCTCCATCGCATTGATTTGAAGATAAATCATGTGTTTTGCTTGGATTTCATGCTAACTCGTCCATTTCGCCTGCATTTGATGCTATATCACTTATATCGCAAGTATCTGAAGCTAAATCATTTGATTCGCATGGATTTGAAGCTAAACCTTCTACATCGTATTGATTTGAAGCTAACTCATTTGTTTCGCATGGATTTGAAGCTAAACATTCTACATCGCATGGATTTGAAGCTAAGCCTTCTATTTCGCATGGATTTAAAGGTAATGATGTGTATCGCATGCATATTGAAGCTAACTCGTTTGATTCGTCTGCATTTGAAGCTATATCACTTATACCCCAAGTGTTAGATGCTAAATCATTTGTTTCTCATGGATTTGAAGCTAAACCTTATACATCGCATTGATTTGAAGCTAAATCATGTGTTTCGCTTGGATTTGAAGCTAAACCTTCTACATAGTATCGATTTTAAGCAAAATGATATGTATCGCATGGCTTTTGAAGCTACCCCGTTTGAATCGTCTGCATTTGCAGCTATATCACTTATATCACAAGTGTTTGAAGCTAAATCATTTGTTTCGCATGGATTTGAAGCTAAACCTTCTATATCGCATTCATTTGAAGCGAAATCATTTGTTTCGCATGGATTTGAAGCTAAACCTTCTATATCGCATTCATTTGAAGCTAAATCATGTGTTTCGCTTGGATTTGTAGCTGAGGGCTCAGAAAGACTGGACTGAAAAATATCAACTGTCCTCTTGACCGACTCGGGTCTCTTATTTATATTACGTCCCCCAAAAAGGCCACGCCTGTTTTGGGGGACTCGCTGTCTTCTTTTGCCCCCGCTTAGTTTAGCGGGGGAGACAGCCATCGATGAACCCTCGCTGTGGGGGTGCGCTGGCCGTTCGGCCAGGCAGCGGTACGCGGCCGGCGGCTTTCTCCGCGACCAGGCGTGCAGTACATCTGGCAGTGATAAAAAAATAAAGAAACAAAGGAATTTCCGGTTCTTGCAAACGTCAAGGACGTTTTCTCTCCGTCGACCCCTTGACATCTGCAAGCGGACAGTTTTATGGTTATTACGGTCGCCGGCCGTGTGCCGCTACATCACCCCCTTGCCAGTGATTGACCAATCGCGATACAATTCTTATTTCTACAACAAAACAAAAACAAAAACTTGCCCTGCGACATGCCATACGACGGTATATGCGATACTCGCTACATCCCACTCTCTCACTCATTCCTAATAGTATCTTATTTTTGCAATCTGCAATCTATCCGGAAACCTCACTCGTCTTCCTGAACGTGTAGTTCGCACCTCTTGTTCCGGAGCAGACACTGTCGGTTCTGACCGCGGTACCTGCATTGTTTGAGTCGCTTCATTATCAACGGCATCATTAACAACGTACGCCGGCTTTAATCTATCAATACTAACATTAACAGGTTTAGCCTTAATATTTATCACAAAGTTTTTTGGGCCCCGGGATATGACCTCGAATGGTCCATCGTACGGTGGCTCCAATAAAGTTCGTACTTTATCATTCCGGATAAACACTTTTTCACACACTGTTAAGTCTTTATATACAAAAATCCGCTGCGCATTGTGGTGACTACCTGCGGCTGGGGTGATCCCCCGGAAATGCTGACGTAGTTCCTCGGCAAAATTGGAAACGTCATACTCGCCTTCTATTTGACGCGGTGCTAGGAACTCACCAGGTAGACGCAACGTCTCCCCATACACAAGTTCTGCTGCCGTTGATTTGGTGTCCTCCTTCCAGGCTGCGCGTAAACCCAGCAATATGGTAGGAAGGACCCTCGTCCATTGAACGTCTTGGTGGCAACGAATGGCAGCCTTCAACTGTCGATGGAAACGCTCCACCATGCCGTTCGCCGCTGGGTGGTATGCTGTTGTCCTTAAATGTGTTGTCCCTGTTAACTCGTTCAAATGCTTGAACAAGGACGATTCAAATTGTCTTCCTTGGTCGGTTGTTACTCTAAGAGGGGTCCCAAATCGAGCAATCCATCCCTCGTAGAACGCTCGTGCCACCGTTTGTGCTTCCTGATTTATCATCGGGAACGCCTCCGGCCACCGGGTATACCGGTCCACGCAGGTCAAACAATACCTATGACCTTCCGACATGGGCAACACTACAATGTCAATATGCACATGTTCGAACCTTTCCGACGGCGCAAACTTTCCGAGCGGCGAATGTACATGCCTGGACACTTTTGAACGCTGGCAAGCGACGCACGCTCGCGCCCAACGCTTACTGTCCGTTTTTATTGACGGCCATACATATCGTTCCGTCATTAATTTCGCCGTCGCCTTAATCCCGGGATGTGCAAGTCTGTGCACCGTATCGAACGCCGCGCGGCGGAATGTTCCCGTGACAAATGGCCTCGCAATGCTCGTCGACACATCACACCATACAAAACTGTTTGACCCAGGAATTCGCATTTTTCTTAGTACTAGAGCACTCGCACACTCGCCTCGCACGTAGGCCGAGAGTTCGCTATCGGTGTCTTGTGCCTTCGCCAATTCTTCGTAATCGAGAAGTTCTTCCACTTCCTCGATCCTGGATAACGCGTCGGCAATAATATTGTCTTTTCCGGCAACGTGACGGATGTCGGTAGAAAATTGACTTATAAAATCTAGGTACCGAAATTGCCTCGGCGAGCATTTTTCCGGTTTTTGGCGAAACGCAAACGTTATCGGTTTGTGATCGGTGAATATAACAAACGCACGTCCTTCCACCATATACCGAAATTGCTTAATTGCTAAATATATAGCTAATAGCTCGCGATCGTAGGCCCCGTAATTCGTCTCCGCCGCGCTGAGTTTTTTTGAAAAAAAACCTATCGGTTCCCAACCGTTCCCGGTGTCCTGCTGTAAAACCGCGCCAACCGCGAAGTCTGAGGCATCGCAGGTAAGCGCAAGGGGGGCGCCAATCTGCGGGTGCGCCAGCAAGGTGGCCTGTGCCAAGGCTCTTTTTGACTCCTCAAACGCTACTACCGCCTCTGCATTCCAATGAATCGGTGTGCGACCCTTCGCGTTACCTGACAGCAAGTTATTCATTGCTGCCTGCACCTGTGCAGCCCTAGGTATGAATCGTCTGTAAAAGTTCATCATACCTAAAAACTGCCTCAGCTGTTTGGCTGTAACCGGTTGGGGGTATTCTACGATCGCGCGCACCTTACATTCTAGAGGTTTTGTGCCCTTATGCGATACCGAATAACCTAAAAATTCTACCTCGGGTTTTCCGAACGTGCACTTGCCCGGGTTAATTACTATACCGTACGACTTTAGCCTATTAAATAAAATGTTCAAATGTTCGAGGTGTTGCGCTTCGGATTCCGACGCTACGATGATATCGTCTATATACGCGTACACGAAATCTAGTCCTCGAAGCACCTCATCGATAAATCTTTGAAAAGTCTGTGCCGCGTTGCGTAACCCGAACGGCATCCCCGGAAATTCGAACAGCCCGAATGGCGTCGTAACCGCCGTCTTAAACACATCTTCGGGCGCGACCGGAATCTGATTGTACGCACGCACTAAGTCTATCGTTGAAAACACCTTTTTTCCGAATAAATTTTGCGCAAAGTCTTCAATATGCTTTACCGGGTACCTATCCGGAACTGTGCGGTCGTTGAGTGCCCGGTAATCTCCGCACGGTCTCCACTCGCCTGATTCCTTCTTTGGCACCACATGTAAAGGAGATGACCAGCTGCTTTCGGACGGCCTCGCAATCCCCAGCTTCACCATTTCGTCGAACTCCTTCTTCGCTGCCCTGAGTCGATCCGGTGCCAACCTCCTTGGTCTGCAACTAACCGGTTGACCTGGCGATGTCCGGATATAATGTACCGTTGTATGCTTTTTTCTAACAGTCGGGATTCCCTCTGGTCTCGTGATTTCGGGAAATTTCTGCAACAGCTCCAAGTATATGGAATCCCCCGAAACCGTTTTCACGCTGGGAATGTCGCTAGCACTTCTACCTACCGGTTGCCCGGGCACTGACAACGAAGTTATATTGTCTATCAACCGGCGATTCCGAATGTCTACCAGTAAACCATAATGGTACAAAAAGTCTACGCCGATAATTGGCTTAGATACACTGGCTACCACAAACCTCCACGTAAACTCGCGACGTAACCCAAAGTCCAACGTCAACGTGGTTGTACCGAACGTTGTAATTTCGGACCCATTTGCCGCGAACAACACATAATCCGATTTCTTCCCGGGGCCACGAATCATGGATCGTGGGTACACGCAAAGGTCGGCTCCTGTATCGACCAGGAATTGCGTTCTAGTCGTCTTGTCGGTCACAAATAGACGGCGCGGCATCGGGCTCAAGTCATCTGCCGTCATCAACGACTGCCCGGTTCGTTTCCCTGCATCGAGTTCCAATTGCACGGTGGAATACATCGATTCGCACTCGCTCCCCAACGCCAATGGTAAAAACATTTACCCTGCCTCTGTTCCGTGCGTCTTTGCGACACGGAGCGTTGACGGGGCTCCCGACGGGCAGGCGATCGGGGGCGATACCGGCGATCGAAACGCGAAGAACGTTCATTCCCAATCAACTCGTGTCGGATCGCCGCAATCTCCTGCTGGAACGACAGGCTGATTTGCGCCATTCTTAAATTTATGAGTGCCTCAAGGTCTTGAGGCGCGTTGCTCGGTGCCGCGGCTGCTGCAGTAGATGCCGACGCCTCCGCTACCTGAGTTCGGGGGCCCATCGTCTCGGCTATCGCATCTGCCAGGTCAGCCACCTTATCCATCTCCGCGTCCTTCTGGGTCGCTAAGATTACCTGCATACTATTAGGTAACCTACCCATCCACAGCGTACGCAAAACACTATCTGACACGTTGTTGCCAGCCAGTCCGCGCAAGTGTCGCAGAAATTGAGACGGCTTCCTGTCTCCAATTTCCTCCGATTCCAGCAAACGTCGCGTTTTTTGCTCTTGCGACGAACTGAGCCTTCGAATGAGTTCCGTTTTTAACCTCTGGTACTGTCCAGTATTTGGCGGGTTCATTATAATGTCGCGGACTTCCGCGGCGTACACAGGATTCAATGCTCCTAACACATACCCGAATTTTGTGGCTTCGGTCGTAATACCCGATGCCTCGAAGCTGCGTTCGACCATCCCAAACCACATTTCTGGGTCCGACGCACAGAATTCGGGCATCCGAACGGCCACTCGCGACACAGATGCTTCCGCGGACGCGCCTCGCGGGTACGACGCACCCTCGTTAGGGGTAGCCATTACTAACTTTATCTGTTTATCAAAGTACCTTATACACCGTTATTCGTGCGATCACGTCGGGGTCACCAATTGAGGGCTCAGAAAGACTGGACTGAAAAATATCAACTGTCCTCTTGACCGACTCGGGTCTCTTATTTATATTACGTCCCCCAAAAAGGCCACGCCTGTTTTGGGGGACTCGCTGTCTTCTTTTGCCCCCGCTTAGTTTAGCGGGGGAGACAGCCATCGATGAACCCTCGCTGTGGGGGTGCGCTGGCCGTTCGGCCAGGCAGCGGTACGCGGCCGGCGGCTTTCTCCGCGACCAGGCGTGCAGTACATCTGGCAGTGATAAAAAAATAAAGAAACAAAGGAATTTCCGGTTCTTGCAAACGTCAAGGACGTTTTCTCTCCGTCGACCCCTTGACATCTGCAAGCGGACAGTTTTATGGTTATTACGGTCGCCGGCCGTGTGCCGCTACATAGCTATACCTTCTGCATCGCTTTGATTTGTTAGCTAAATCATGTGTTTTGCATGGATTTGAAGCTAACCCGTTTGTTTCCCCTGCATTTGAAACTATGTCACTTATATCGCAACTATCTGATGTTAAATCATTTGTTTAGCATGGATTTGAAGCTAAAACTTCAACATCGCATTGATTTGCAGCTAAATCATGTGTTTTGCATGGATTTGAAGCTAACTTGTTTGTTTCGTCTGTATTTGAAGCTATATCACTTATATCGCTAGTATATGAAGCTAAATCATAAGTGTCTCATGGATATGAAGCGAAACCTTCTACATAGCATTGATTTGAAGCTTAATCATGTGTTTTGTATGGATTTGAAGCTAACTCGTTTGTTTGCCCTGCATTTGAAACTATATCACTTATATCGCAACTATCTGATGTTAAATCATTTGTTTCGCATGGAGTTGGAGCTAAAACTTCTACATCCCATTGATTTGCAGCTAAATCATGTGTTTTGCATGGATTTGAAGCTAACTCGTTTGATTCGTCTGCATTTGAAGCTATATCACTTATACCCCAAGTGTTTGATGCTAAATCTTTGTTTCTCATGGATTTGAAGCTAATGCTTCTACATCGCATTAATTTGAAGCTAAATCATGTGTTTCGCATGGATTTGGAGCTATCTCGTTAGTTTCGTCTGCATTTGAAGCTATATCACTTATATACCAAGTGTTTGAAGCTAAACCTTCTACATAGCATTGGTTTGAAGTTAAATCATGTGTTTCGCTTGGATTTGAAGCTTGTCCTTCTACATCGCATTGATTTGAAAATAAATCATGTGTTTTGCTTGGATTTCATGCTAACTCGTCCGTTTCGCCTGCATTTGATGCTAAATCTCTTATATCGCAAGTATCTGAAGCTAAATCATTTGATTCGCATGGATTTGAAGCTAAGCCTTCTATTTCGCATGGATTTAAAGGTAATGATGTGTATCGCATGCATATTGAAGCTAACTCGTTTGATTCGTCTGCATTTGAAGCTATATCACTTATATCCCAAGTGTTTGATCCTGAATCATTTGTTTCGCATGGATTTGACGCTAAACCTTCTACATCACATTGATTTGAAGTTAAATCATGTGTTTCGCTTGGATTTGAAGCTAAGCCTTCTACTTCACGTGGATTTAAAGCTAAATGATATGTATCGCATGGATTTTGAAGCTATCCCGTTTGATTCGTCTGCATTTGCAGCTATATCACTTATATCACAAGTGTTTGAAGCTAAATCATTTGTTTCGCCTGGATTTGAATCTAAACCTTCTACATCGCATTGATTTGAAGCTAAATCATGTGTTTCGCTTGGATTTGAAGCTATACCTTCTACATCGCTTTGATTTCAAGCTAAATCATGTGTTTTGCATGGATTTGATGCTAACTCGTTTGTCTCCCCTGCATTTGAAGCTATTTCAGTTATATCGCAAGTCTCTGATGCTAAATCATGTGTTTCGCTTGGATTTGAAGCTAAACCTTCTACTTCACATGCATTTAAAGCTAAATGATGTGTACCGCATGGATTTTTAAGCTAACTCGTTTGATTCGTCAGCATTTGATGCTACATCACTTAAATCGAAAGCATCTGAACCTAAATCATTTGTTTCGCATGGATTTGAAGCTAAGCCTTCTACTTCGCATGGATTTAAAGCTAAATCATGTGTTCTGCATGGATTTGAAGCTAACTCGTTCGTTTCGCCTGCATTCGATGCTATATCACTTCTATCGCTAGTATCTGAAGCTAAATCATTTGTTTCGCATGGATTTGAAGCTAAACCTTCTACATCGTATTGATTTGAAGCTGAAACATTTGTCTTGCATGGATTTGAAGCTAAGCCTTCTATTTCGCATGGATTGAAAGCTAAATGCTGTGAATGGCATGGATTTTGAAGCTATCCCGTTTGATTCGTCTGCATTTGCAGCTATATCACTTATATCACAAGTGTTTGAAGCTAAATCATTTGGTTCGCATGGATTTGAAGCTATACCTTCTACATCGTATTGATTTGCAGCTAAATCATGTGTCTCGCATGGATTTGAAGCTAACTCGGTCGTTTCGCCTGCATTTGAAGTTATGTCAGTTATATCGCAAGTATCTGATGCTAAATCATTTGTTTCGCATGGATTTGTAGCTAAGCCTTCTACTTCACATGGATTTAAAGCTAAATGATGTGTACCGCATGGATTTTTAAGCTAATTCGTTTGATTCGTCTGCATTTGCAGCTATATCACTTATATCACAAGTGTTTGAAGCTAAATCATTTGTTTCGCATGGATTTGAATCTAAACCTTCTACATCGCATTGATTTGAAGCTAAATCATGTGTTTTGCTTGGATTTGAAGTTAAACCATCTACATCGCATTGATTTGAAGCTAAATCATGTGTTTTGCAAGGATTTGATACTAACTCGTTTGTTTCCCCTGCATTTGAAGTTATGTCAGTTATATCGCAAGTATCTGATGATAAATCATTTGTTTCGTATGGATTTGAAGCTAAGCCTTCTACTTCGCATAGATTGAAAGCTAAATCATGTGTTTCGCTTGGATTTGAAGCTATACCTTCTACATCGCTTTGATTTGAAGCTAAATCATGTGTTTCGCATGGATTTGATGCTAACTCGTTTGTTTCCCCTGCATTTGAAGCTATTTCAGTTATATCGCAAGTATCAGACGCTGAATCATGTGTTTCGCTTGGATTTGAATCTAAACCTTTTACATTGGATTGATTTGCAGCTTAATCATGTGTTCTGCATGGATTTGAAGCTAACTCGTTCGTTTCGCCTGCATTCGATGCTATATCACTTCTATCGCTAGTATCTGAAGCTAAATCATTTGTTTCGCATGGATTTGAAGCTAATCCTTCTACATCGTATTGATTTGAAGCTGAAACATTTGTCTTGCATGGATTTGAAGCTAAGCCTTCTATTTCGCATGGATTGAAAGCTAAATGATGTGAATCGCATGGATTTTGAAGCTAACTCGTTTGATTCGTCTGCATTTGAAGCTACATCACTTATACCCCAAGTGTTTGATGCTAAATCATTTGTTTCTCGTGGATTTTAAGCTAGACCTTCTACATCGCATTGATTTGAAGCTAAATCATGTGTTTCGCTTGGATTTGAAGCTAAACCGTCTACGTCGCATTGATTTTAAACTAAATCATGTTTTTTGCATGGATTTGATGCTAACTCGTCTGTTTCTCCAGCATTTGAAGCTATATCACTTATACCCCAAGTGTTTGATGCTAAATCATTTGTTTCTCATGGATTTGAAGCTAAACCTTCTACATCGCATTGATTTGAAGCTAAATCATGTGTTTCGCTTGGATTTGAAGCTAAACCTTCTACATCGTTTCGATTTGAAGCAAAATGATATGTATCGCACGGCTTTTGAAGCTACCCCGTTTGAATCGTCTGCATTTGCAGCTATATCACTTATATCCGAAGTGTTTGAAGCTCAATCATTTCTTCCGCTTCGATTTGAAGCTATGCCTTCTACTTTGCATTGATTTGAAGCTAAATCATTTGTGTCGCATGGATTTGAAGCATTACCTTCTACATCGCATTGATTTTAAGCATATCGTGTGATTCGCTTGGATTTGGTGCTAACTCGTTTGTTTCGCCTGCATTTGATGCTATATCACTTATATCACAAGTGTTTGATGCTAAATCATTTGTTTCGCATGGATTTGAATCTAAACCTTCTATATCGCATTGATTTGAAGCTAAATCATGTGTTTCGCTTGGATTTGAAGCTATACCTTCTACATCGCTTTGATTTGAAGCTAAATCATGTGTTTTGCATGGATTTGATGCTAACTCGTTTGTTTCCCCTGCATTTGAAGCTATTTCAGTTATATCGCACGTATCGGTTGCTAAATCATTTGTTACGCATGGATTTGAAGCTAAACCTTCCACATCGCATTGATTTGAAGCTAATTCATGTGTTTTGCATGGATTTTATGCTAACTCGTTTGTTTCCCCTGCATTTGAAGCTATATCAGTTACATCGCAAGTATCTGATGCTAAATCATTTGTTTCGCATGAATTTGAAGCTAAACCTTCTATATCGCATTGATTTGTAGCTAAATCATGTGATTCGCATGGATTTGAAGCTAACTCGTTCGTTTCGCCTGCATTTGATGCTATATCACTTCCATCGCAAGTATCTGAAGCAAATCATTTGTTTCGTACGGATTTGATGCTAAACCTTCTATATCGCATTCATTTGAAGCTGAATCATGTATTTCGCTTGGATTTGTAGCTATACCTTCTACATCGCTTTGATTTGTTAGCTAAATCATGTGTTTTGCATGGATTTGATGCTAACTCGTTTGTTTCCCCTGCATTTGAAGCTATTTCAGTTATATCGCAAGTATCTGATGCTAAATCATTTGTTTCGCATGGATTTGAAGCTAAGCCTTCTACTTCGTATCGATTTGAAGTTAAATGATATGTATCGCATGGATTTTGAAGCTTCCCCGTTTGATTCGTCTGCATTTGCAGCTATATCACTTATATCACAAGTGCTTGAAGCTAAATCATTTGTTTCGCATGGATTTGAAGCTAAACCATCTACATCGCATTGATTTGCAGCTAAATCATGTGTTTTGCATGGATTTGATGCTAACTCGTTTGTTTCCCCTGCATTTGAAGCTATATCAGTTATATCGCCAGTATCTGATGCTAAATCATTTGTTTCGCATGGATTTGAAGCTAAGCCTTCTACTTCGTATCGATTTGAAGTTAAATGATATGTATCGCATGGATTTTGAAGCTTCCCCGTTTGATTCGTCTGCATTTGCAGCTATATCACTTATATCACAAGTGCTTGAAGCTAAATCATTTGTTTCGCATGGATTTGAAGCTAAACCATCTACATCGCATTGATTTGCAGCTAAATCATGTGTTTTGCATGGATTTGATGCTAACTCGTTTGTTTCCCCTGCATTTGAAGCTATATCAGTTATATCGCCAGTATCTGATGCTAAATCATTTGTTTCGCATGGATTTGAAGCTAAACCTTCTACATCGCATTGATTTGAAGCTAAATCATGTGTTTCGCATGGATTTGAAGCTAACTCGTTAGTTTCGCCTGCATTTGAAGCAATATGAATGTATCGCAAGTATCTCAACCTAAATCATTTGTTTCGCATGGATTTGCAGCTAAGCCTTCTACTTCGTATCGATTTGAAGTTAAATGATATGTATCGCATGGATTTTGAAGCTTCCCCGTTTGATTCGTCTGCATTTCCTGCTATATCACTTATATCCCAAGTGTTTGTAGGTAAATCATTTGTTTCGCATCGATTTGAAGCTAAACCTTCTACATCGCATTGATTTGAAGCTAAATCATGTGTTGCGCGTGGATTTGAATCTAGATCTTCTACATCGCATTGATTTGAAGCTAAATCATGTGTTTCGTTTGGATTTGAAGATATACCTTCTAAATTGCTTTGATTTGAAGCTAAATCATGTGTTTTGCATGGAATTTATGCTAACTCGTTTGTTTCCCCTGCATTTGAATATATTTCAGTTATATCGCAAGTATCTGATGCTAAATCATGTGTTTCGCTTGGATTTGGAGCTAAACCTTTTACATCGCATTGATTTGCAGCTAAATCATGTGTTTTGCATGGATTTGATGCTAACTCGTTTGTTCCCCCTGCATTTGAAATTATATCAGTTATATCGCAAGTATCTGATGCTAAATCATTTGTTTCGCATGGATTTGAAGCTAAGCCTTCTACTTCGCTTGGATTTAAAGCTAAATCATTTGTTTCGCATGGATTTGAAGCTAAACCCTCTACATCGCATTGATTTGCAGCTAAATCATGTGTTTCGCATAGATTTGAAGCTAACTCGGTCGTTTCGCCTGCATTTGATGCTATATCACTTATATCGCAAGTATCTGAAGCTAAATCATTTGTTTCGTATAGATTTGAAGTTTAACCTTCTACATCGCATTGATTTGAAGCTTAATCATGTGTTGCGCTTGGATTTGAATCAATACATTCTACATCGCATTGATTTGAATCTAGATCATGTGTTTCGTTTGGATTTGAAGCTAAACCTTCTACATCGCATTGATTTGCAGCTAAATCATGTGTTTCGCATGGAATTGACGCTAACTCGTTTGTTTCCCCTGCATTTGAAGCTATTTCAGTTTTATCGTAAGTATCTGATGCTAAATCATTTGTTTCGCATGGATTTGAAGCTAAGCCTTCTACTTCGTGTCGATTTTAAGTTAAATGATATGTATCGCATGGATTTTGAAGCTTCCCCGTTTGATTCGTCTGCATTTCCAGCTATATCACTTATATCCCAAGTGTTTGTAGATAAATCATTTGTTTCGCATGGATTTGAAGATAAAACCTTCTACATCGCATTGATTTGAAGCTAAATCATGTGTTGCGCGTGGATTTGAATCTATACCTTCTACATCGCATTGATTTGAAGCTAAATCATGTGTTTCGTTTGGATTTGATGTTAACTCGTTTGTTTCCCCTGCATTTGAAATTATATCAGTTATATCGCAAGTGTCTGATGCTAAATCATTTGTTTCGCATGGATTTGAAGCTAAGCCTTCTACTTCGCATGGATTTAAAGCTAAATCATTTGTTTCGCATGGATTTGAAGCTAAACCCTCTACATCGCATTGATTTGCAGCTAAATCATGTGTTTCGCATGGATTTGAAGCTAACTCGGTCGTTTCGCCTGCATTTGATGCTATATCACTTATATCGCAAGTATCTGAAGCTAAATCATTTGTTTCGTATAGATTTGAAGTTTAACCTTCTACATCGCATTGATTTGAAGCTAAATCATGTGTTGCGCTTGGATTTGAATCAATACATTCTACATCGCATTGATTTGAATCTAGATCATGTGTTTCGTTTGGATTTGAAGCTAAACCTTCTACATCGCATTTATTTGCAGCTAAATCATGTGTTTTGCATGGATTTGATGCTAACTCGTTTGTTTCCCCTGCATTTGAAGCTATTTCAGTTATATCGCACGTATCGGTTGCTAAATCATTTGTTACGCATGGATTTGAAGCTAAACCTTCCACATCGCATTGATTTGAAGCTAATTCATGTGTTTTGCATGGATTTTATGCTAACTCGTTTGTTTCCCCTGCATTTGAAGCTATATCAGTTACATCGCAAGTATCTGATGCTAAATCATTTGTTTCGCATGAATTTGAAGCTAAACCTTCTATATCGCATTGATTTGTAGCTAAATCATGTGATTCGCATGGATTTGAAGCTAACTCGTTCGTTTCGCCTGCATTTGATGCTATATCACTTCCATCGCAAGTATCTGAAGCAAATCATTTGTTTCGTACGGATTTGAAGCTAAACCTTCTATATCGCATTCATTTGAAGCTGAATCATGTATTTCGCTTGGATTTGTAGCTATACCTTCTACATCGCTTTGATTTGTTAGCTAAATCATGTGTTTTGCATGGATTTGATGCTAACTCGTTTGTTTCCCCTGCATTTGAAGCTATTTCAGTTATATCGCAAGTATCTGATGCTAAATCATTTGTTTCGCATGGATTTGAAGCTAAGCCTTCTACTTCGTATCGATTTGAAGTTAAATGATATGTATCGCATGGATTTTGAAGCTTCCCCGTTTGATTCGTCTGCATTTGCAGCTATATCATTTATATCACAAGTGCTTGAAGCTAAATCATTTGTTTCGCATGGATTTGAAGCTAAACCATCTACATCGCATTGATTTGCAGCTAAATCATGTGTTTTGCATGGATTTGATGCTAACTCGTTTGTTTCCCCTGCATTTGAAGCTATATCAGTTATATCGCCAGTATCTGATGCTAAATCATTTGTTTCGCATGGATTTGAAGCTAAGCCTTCTACTTCGTATCGATTTGAAGTTAAATGATATGTATCGCATGGATTTTGAAGCTTCCCCGTTTGATTCGTCTGCATTTGCAGCTATATCACTTATATCACAAGTGCTTGAAGCTAAATCATTTGTTTCGCATGGATTTGAAGCTAAACCATCTACATCGCATTGATTTGCAGCTAAATCATGTGTTTTGCATGGATTTGATGCTAACTCGTTTGTTTCCCCTGCATTTGAAGCTATATCAGTTATATCGCCAGTATCTGATGCTAAATCATTTGTTTCGCATGGATTTGAAGCTAAACCTTCTACATCGCATTGATTTGAAGCTAAATCATGTGTTTCGCATGGATTTGAAGCTAACTCGTTAGTTTCGCCTGCATTTGAAGCAATATGAATGTATCGCAAGTATCTCAACCTAAATCATTTGTTTCGCATGGATTTGCAGCTAAGCCTTCTACTTCGTATCGATTTGAAGTTAAATGATATGTATCGCATGGATTTTGAAGCTTCCCCGTTTGATTCGTCTGCATTTCCTGCTATATCACTTATATCCCAAGTGTTTGTAGGTAAATCATTTGTTTCGCATCGATTTGAAGCTAAACCTTCTACATCGCATTGATTTGAAGCTAAATCATGTGTTGCGCGTGGATTTGAATCTAGATCTTCTACATCGCATTGATTTGAAGCTAAATCATGTGTTTCGTTTGGATTTGAAGATATACCTTCTAAATTGCTTTGATTTGAAGCTAAATCATGTGTTTTGCATGGAATTTATGCTAACTCGTTTGTTTCCCCTGCATTTGAATATATTTCAGTTATATCGCAAGTATCTGATGCTAAATCATGTGTTGCGCGTGGATTTGAATCTATGCCTTCTACATCGCATTGATTTGAAGCTAAATCATGTGTTTCGTTTGGATTTGATGTTAACTCGTTTGTTTCCCCTGCATTTGAAATTATATCAGTTATATCGCAAGTGTCTGATGCTAAATCATTTGTTTCGCATGGATTTGAAGCTAAGCCTTCTACTTCGCATGGATTTAAAGCTAAATCATTTGTTTCGCATGGATTTGAAGCTAAACCCTCTACATCGCATTGATTTGCAGCTAAATCATGTGTTTCGCATGGATTTGAAGCTAACTCGGTCGTTTCGCCTGCATTTGATGCTATATCACTTATATCGCAAGTATCTGAAGCTAAATCATTTATTTCGTATAGATTTGAAGTTTAACCTTCTACATCGCATTGATTTGAAGCTAAATCATGTGTTGCGCTTGGATTTGAATCAATACATTCTACATCGCATTGATTTGAATCTAGATCATGTGTTTCGTTTGGATTTGAAGCTAAACCTTCTACATCGCATTGATTTGCAGCTAAATCATGTGTTTCGCATGGAATTGACGCTAACTCGTTTGTTTCCCCTGCATTTGAAGCTATTTCAGTTTTATCGTAAGTATCTGATGCTAAATCATTTGTTTCGCATGGATTTGAAGCTAAGCCTTCTACTTCGTGTCGATTTTAAGTTAAATGATATGTATCGCATGGATTTTGAAGCTTCCCCGTTTGATTCGTCTGCATTTCCTGCTATATCACTTATATCCCAAGTGTTTGTAGGTAAATCATTTGTTTCGCATGGATTTGAGGCTAAACCTTCTACATCGTATTGATTTGAAGCTAAATCATGTGTTGCGCTTGGATTTGAATCTATAACTTCTACATCGCATTGATTTGAAGCTAAATCATGTGTTTCGCTTGGATTTGAAGCTATACCTTCTACATCGCATTGATTTGCAGCTAAATCATGTGTTTTGCATGGAATTGATGCTAACTCGTTTGTTTCCCCTTCATTTGAAGCTATTTCGGTTATATCGCAAGTATGTGATGCTAAATCATTTGTCTCGCATGGATTTGAAGCTAAACCTTCTACATCGCATTGATTTGAAGCTAAATCATGTGTTGCACTTGGATTTGAATCTATACTTTCTACATCGCATTGTTTTGAAGCTAAATCATGTGTTTCGCTTGGATTTGAAGCTATACCTTCTACATCGCATTGATTTGCAGATAAATCATGTGTTTCGCATGGAATTGATGCTAACTCGTTTGTTTCCCCTGCATTTGAAGCTATTTCAGTTTTATCGTAAGTATCTGATGCTAAATCATTTGTTTCGCATGGATTTGAAGCTAAGCCTTCTACTTCGTGTCGATTTTAAGTTAAATGGTATGTATCGCATGGATTTTGAAGCTTCCCCGTTTGACTCGTCTGCATTTCCTGCTATATCACTTATATCCCAAGTGTTTGTAGGTAAATCATTTGTTTCGCATGGATTTGAGGCTAAACCTTCTACATCGTATTGATTTGAAGCTAAATCATGTGTTGCGCTTGGATTTGAATCTATAACTTCTACATCGCATTGATTTGAAGCTTAATCATGTGTTTCGCTTGGATTTGAAGCTATACCTTCTACATCGCATTTATTTGAAGCTAAATCATGTATTTTGCATGGATTTGAAGCTAACTCGTTAGTTTCGACTGCATTTGAAGCAATATCAATGTATCGCAAGTATCTCAAACTAAATCATTTGTTTCGCATGGATTTGAAGCTAAGCCTTCTACTTCGCATGGATTTAAAGCGAAATGATGTGTATCGCAAGGATTTTGAAGCTAACTCGTTTGATTTGTCTGCATTTGAAGCTATATCAGTTATATCGCAAGTATCTCATGCTAAATCATTTGTTTCGCACGGATTTGAAGCTAAACCTTCTACATCGCATTGATTTGCAGCTAAATTATGTGTTTCGCATGGATTTGAAGCTAACTCGTTCGTTTCGCCTGCATTTGTTGCTATATCACTTATATCGCAAGTGTTTGAAGCTAAATCATGTGTTTCGCATGGATTTGAAGCTAAACCATCTACATCGTATTGATTTGCAGCTAAATCATGTATTTCGAATGGATTTGATGCTAACTCGTTTGTTTCCCCTGCATTTGAAGCTATATCAGTTATATCGCCAGTATCTGATGTTAAATCATTTGTTTCGCATGGATTTGAAGCTAAACCTTCTACATCGCATTGATTTGAAGCTAAATCATGTGTTTCGCTTGGATTTGAAACTATACCTTCTACATCGCTTTGATTTGAAGCTAAGTCATGTGTTTCGCTTGGATTTGAAGCTATACCTTCTACATCGCATTTATTTGAAGCTAAATCATGTATTTCGCATGGATTTGATGCTAACTCGTTTGTTTCCCCTGCATTTGAAGCTATATCAGTTATATCGCCAGTATCTGATGTTAAATCATTTGTTTCGCATGGATTTGAAGCTAAACCTTCTACATCGCATTGATTTGAAGCTAAATCATGTGTTTCGCTTGGATTTGAAACTATACCTTCTACATCGCTTTGATTTGAAGCTAAGTCATGTCTTTTGCATGGATTTGATGCTCATTCGTCTGTTTCCCCTGCATTTGAAGCTATATCAGTTATATCGCAAGTATCTGATGCTAAATCATTTGTTTCGCATGGATTTGAAGCTAAGCCATCTACTTCGCATGGATTTAAAGCTAAATCATTTGATTCGCATGGATTTGAAGCTAAACCCTCTACATCGCATTGATTTGCAGCTAAATCATGTGTTTCGCATGGATTTGAAGCTAACTCGGTCGTTTCGCCTGCATTTGATGCTATATCACTTATATCGCAATTATCTGATGCTAAATCATTTGTTTCGCATGGATATGAAGCTAAACCTTCTACATCGCATTGATTTGCAGCTAAATCATGTGTTTCGCATGGATTTGAAGCTAAACCCTCTACATCGCATTGATTTGCAGCTAAATCATGTGTTGCGCTTGGATTTGAATCAATACCTTCTACATCGCATTGATTTGAATCTAGATCATGTGTTTCGTTTGGATTTGAAGCTAAACCTTCTACATCGCATTGATTTGCAGCTAAATCATGTGTTTCGCATGGAATTGATGCTAACTCGTTTGTTTCCCCTGCATTTGAAGCTATTTCAGTTTTATCGTAAGTATCTGATGCTAAATCATTTGTTTCGCATGGATTTGAAGCTAAGCCTTCTACTTCGTGTCGATTTTAAGTTAAATGATATGTATCGCATGGATTTTGAAGCTTCCCCGTTTGATTCGTCTGCATTTCCTGCTATATCACTTATATCCCAAGTGTTTGTAGGTAAATCATTTGTTTCGCATGGATTTGAGGCTAAACCTTCTACATCGTATTGATTTGAAGCTAAATCATGTGTTGCGCTTGGATTTGAATCTATAACTTCTACATCGCATTGATTTGAAGCTAAATCATGTGTTTCACTTGGATTTGAAGCTATACCTTCTACATCGCATTGATTTGCAGCTAAATCATGTGTTTTGCATGGAATTGATGCTAACTCGTTTGTTTCCCCTGCATTTGAAGCTATTTCAGTTTTATCGTAAGTATCTGATGCTAAATCATTTGTTTCGCATGGATTTGAAGCTAAGCCTTCTACTTCGTGTCGATTTTATGTTAAATGATATGTATCGCATGGATTTTGAAGCTTCCCCGTTTGATTCGTCTGCATTTCCTGCTATATCACTTATATCCCAAGTGTTTGTAGGTAAATCATTTGTTTCGCATGGATTTGAGACTAAACCTTCTACATCGTATTGATTTGAAGCTAAATCATGTGTTGCGCTTGGATTTGAATCTATAACTTCTACATCGCATTGATTTGAAGCTAAATCATGTGTTTCGTTTGGATTTGAAGATATACCTTCTACATCGCTTTGATTTGAAGCTAAATCATTTGTTTTGCATGGAATTGATGCTAACTCGTTTGTTTCCCCTGCATATGAAGCTATTTCGGTTATATCGCAAGTATCTGATGCTAAATCATTTGTCTCGCATGGATTTGAAGATAAACCTTCTACATCGCATTGATTTGAAGTTAAATGATATCTATCGCATGGATTTTGAAACTTCCCCGTTTGATTCGTCTGCATTTCCTGCTATATCAGTTATATCGCCAGTATCTGATGCTAAAACATTTGTTTCGCGTGGATTTGAAGCTAAACCTTCTACATCGCATTTATTTGAAGCTAAATCATGTATTTCGCATGGATTTGATGCTAACTCGTTTGTTTCCCCTGCATTTGAAGCTATTTCAGTTTTATCGTAAGTATCTGATGCTAAATCATTTGTTTCGCATGGATTTGAAGCTAAGCCTTCTACTTCGTGTCGATTTTAAGTTAAATGATATGTATCGCATGGATTTTGAAGCTTCCCCGTTTGATTCGTCTGCATTTCCTGCTATATCACTTATATCCCAAGTGTTTGTAGGTAAATCATTTGTTTCGCATGGATTTGAGGCTAAACCTTCTACATCGTATTGATTTGAAGCTAAATCATGTGTTGCGCTTGGATTTGAATCTATAACTTCTACATCGCATTGATTTGAAGCTAAATCATGTGTTTCACTTGGATTTGAAGCTATACCTTCTACATCGCATTGATTTGCAGCTAAATCATGTGTTTTGCATGGAATTGATGCTAACTCGTTTGTTTCCCCTGCATTTGAAGCTATTTCAGTTTTATCGTAAGTATCTGATGCTAAATCATTTGTTTCGCATGGATTTGAAGCTAAGCCTTCTACTTCGTGTCGATTTTATGTTAAATGATATGTATCGCATGGATTTTGAAGCTTCCCCGTTTGATTCGTCTGCATTTCCTGCTATATCACTTATATCCCAAGTGTTTGTAGGTAAATCATTTGTTTCGCATGGATTTGAGACTAAACCTTCTACATCGTATTGATTTGAAGCTAAATCATGTGTTGCGCTTGGATTTGAATCTATAACTTCTACATCGCATTGATTTGAAGCTAAATCATGTGTTTCGTTTGGATTTGAAGATATACCTTCTACATCGCTTTGATTTGAAGCTAAATCATTTGTTTTGCATGGAATTGATGCTAACTCGTTTGTTTCCCCTGCATATGAAGCTATTTCGGTTATATCGCAAGTATCTGATGCTAAATCATTTGTCTCGCATGGATTTGAAGATAAACCTTCTACATCGCATTGATTTGAAGTTAAATGATATCTATCGCATGGATTTTGAAACTTCCCCGTTTGATTCGTCTGCATTTCCTGCTATATCAGTTATATCGCCAGTATCTGATGCTAAAACATTTGTTTCGCGTGGATTTGAAGCTAAACCTTCTACATCGCATTGATTTGCAGCTAAATCATGCGTTTCGCATGGATTTGAAGCTAACTCGTTTGTTTCCCCTGCATTTGAAGCTATATCAGTTATATCGCAAGTATCTGATGCTAAATCATTTGTTTCGCATGGAATTGAAGCTAAACCTTCTACATCGCATTGATTTGCATCTAAATCATGTGTTTCGCATGGATTTGAAGCTATACCATCTACATCGCATTGATTTGCAGCTAAATCATGTGTTTCGCATGGATTTGAAGCTAACTCGGTCGTTTCGCATGCATTTGATGCTATATCACTCATATCGCAAGTATCTGAAGCTAAATCATTTGTTTCGTATAGATTTGAAGTTTAACCTTCTACATCGCATTGATTTGAAGCTAAATCATGTATTTCGCATGGATTTGAAGCTAACTCGTTAGTTTCGCCTGCAATTGAAGCAATATCAATGTTTCGCAAGTATCTGTGGCCAAATCATGTGTTTCGCTGGGATTTGAAGCTAAACCTTTTACATCGCATTGATTTGCAGCTAAATCATGTATTTTGCATGGATTTGAAGCTAACTCGTTAGTTTCGACTGCATTTGAAGCAATATCAATGTATCGCAAGTATCTCAACCTAAATCATTTGTTTTGCATGGATTTGAAGCTAAGCCTTCTACTTCGCATGGATTTAAAGCGAAATGATGTGTATCGCATGGATTTTGAAGCTAACTCGTTTGATTTGTCTGCATTTGAAGCTATATCAGTTATTTCGCCAGTATCTGATGCTAAATCATTTGTTTCGCATGGATTTGAAGCTAAACCTTCTACATCGCATTGATTTGAAGTTAAATCATGTGTTTTGCATGGATTTGATGCTAACTCGTTTGTTCCCCCTGCATTTGAAATTATATCAGTTATATCGCAAGTATCTGATGCTAAATCATTTGTTTCGCATGGATTTGAAGCTAAGCCATCTACTTCGCATGGATTTAAAGCTAAATCATTTGTTTCGCATGGATTTGAAGCTAAACCCTCTACATCGCATTGATTTGAAGATAAATCATGTGTTTTGCTTGGATTTCATGCTAACTCGTTCGTTTCGCCTGCATTTGATGCTATATCACTTGTATCGCAAGTATCTGATGCTAAATCATTTGTTTCGCTTGGATTTGAAGCTAATCCTTCTACATCGCATTGATTTGAAGATAAATTATGTGTTTCGCATGGATTTGAAGGCAACTCGTTAGTTTCGCCTGCATTTGCAGCAATATCACTTAAATCGCAAGTATCTGAACCCTAATCATTTGTTTCGCATGGATTTGAATCTAAGCCTTCTATTTCGCATAGATTTAAAGATAAATGATGTGTATCGCATGGATTTTGAAGCTAACTCGTTTGATTCGTCTGCATTTGAAGCTAGATCTCCTATACCCCAAGTGTTTGATGCTAAATCATTTGTTTCGCATGTATTTGTAGCTAAACCTTCTACATCGTATCGATTTGAAGCTAAATGATATGTATCGCATGGATTTGAAAATCACTCGTTCGTTTCGCCTGCATTTGAAGCTATATCACTTATATCCCAAGTGTTTGATGCTAAATCATTTGTTTCGCATGGATTTGAAGCTAAACCTTCTACATCGCTTTGATTTGAAGCTAAATCATGTGTTTCGCTTGGATTTGAAGCTATACCTTCTACATCGATTTGATTTGAAGCTAAATCATGTGTTTTGCATGGATTTGATTCTAACTCGTTTGTTTCCCCTGCCTTTGAAGCTATTTCAGTTATATCGCAAGTATCAGACGCTAAATCATGTGTTTCGCTTGGATTTGAAGCTAAACCTTTTACATCGGATTGATTTGCAGCTTAATCATGTGTTTTGCATGGATTTGATGCTAACTCGTTTGTTTCCCCTGCATTTGAATCTATATCAGTTATATCGCAAGCTTCTCAACCTAAATCATTTGTTTCGCATGGATTTGAAGCTAACACGTTTGATTCGTCTGCATTTGATGCTACATCAATTACATCGCATGCATCTGAACCTAAATCATTTGTTTCGCATGGATTTGTAGCTAAACCTTCTACATCGCATTGATTTGAAGCTAAATCATTTGTTTTGCATGGATTTGATGCTAACTCGTTTGTTTCTCCTGCATTTGAAACAACATCACTTATATCGCAAGTATCTGAACCTAAATCATTTGTTTCGCATGGATTTGAAGCTAAGCCTTCTACTGCGTATTGATTTGAAGCTAAATCATGTGTTTCGATGGGATTTGAAGCTATACCTTCTACATCGCTTTGATTTGAATCTAAATCATGTGTTTTGCATGGATTTGATGCTAACTCGTTTGTTTCCCCTGCATTTGAAGCTATTTCAGTTATATCGCAAGTATCTGATGCTAAATCATGTGTGTTGCTTGGATTTGTAGCTAAGCCTTCTACTTCACGTGGATTTAAAGCTAAATGATGTGTACCGCATGGATTTTGAAGCTAACTCGTTTGATTCGTCTGCATTTGATGCTTCATCAATTACATCGCAAGCATCTGACCCTAAATCATTTGTTTCGCATGGATTTGTAGCTAAACCTTCTACATCGTATCGATTTGAAGCTAAATGATATGTATCGCTTGGTTTTTGAAGCTATCCCGTTTGATTCGTCTGCATTTGCAGCAATATCACTTATATCACAAGTGTTTGAAGCTAAATCATTTGGTTCGCATGGATTTGAATCTAAACCTTCTACATCGCATTGATTTGAAGCTAAATCATGTGTTTCGCTTGGATTTGAAGCTATACCTTCTACATCGCTTTGATTTGAAGCTAAATCATGTGTTTTGCATGGATTTGATGCTAACTCGATTGTTTCCCCTGCATTTGAAGCTATGTCAGTTATATCGCAAGTATCTGATGCTAAATCATTTGTTTCGCATGGATTTGAAGCTAAGCCTTCTACTTCACATGGATTTAAAGCTAAATGATGTGTACCGCATGGATTTTGAAGCTAACTAGTTTGATTCGTCTGCATTTGATGCTACATCACTTATATCGCAAGCATCTGAACCTAAATCATTTGTTTCGCATGGATTTGTAACTAAACCTTCTACATCGCATTGATTTGAAGCTAAATCATTTGTTTCGCATGGATTTGATGCTAAACCTTCTACATCGCATTGATTTGAAGCTAAATCATGTGTTTCGCTTGGATTTGAAGCTAAACCGTCTACGTCGCATTGATTTGAAACTAAATGATGTTTTTTGCATGGAATTGATGCTAACTCGTTTGTTTCTCCTGCATTTGAAGCTATATCACCTATATCGCAAGTATCTGATGCAAGTCATTTGAGCAGCATGGATTTGAAGCTAAACCTTACAAATCGCATTGGTTTGAAGCTAAACCTTACAAATCGCATTGGTTTGAAGCTAAATCGTGCACATCGCATTGGTTTGAAGCTAAACCTTCCATATCGCATTGTTTTGACGCTAAATAATGTGTTTCGTCTGGAGTTGAAGCTAGCACGTTTGTTTCGTCTGCATTTGAAGTTATATCACTTATATCGCAAGTATCTGAAGCTGAATGATTTGTTTCGCATGGATTTGAAGATAAGCCTTCTACTTCGCATTGATTTAAAGCTAAATCATGTGTTTTGCATGGATTTGAAGTTAAATCATGTGTTTCGCATGGATTTGAAGCTAAACCTTCTACATCGCATTGATTTGAAGCTGTTTCATTTATATCGCAAGTATTTGAAAGTAAATCATTTGCTTCGCATGGATTTGAAGCTAAACCTTCTACATCGCATTGATTTGAAGCTAAATCATTTGTTTTGCATGGATTTGATGCTAACTCGTTTGTTTCTCCTGCATTTGAAACTACATCACTTATATCGCAAGTATCTGAAGCTGAATGATTTGTTTCGCATGGATTTGAAGATAAGCCTTCTACTTCCCATTGATTTGAAGCTAAATCATTTGTTTCGCATGGATTTGTAGCTAAACCTTCTACATCGCATTGATTTGAAGATAAATCATGTGTTTTGCTTGGATTTCATGCTAACTCGTTCGTTTCGCCTGCATTTGATGCTATATCACTTGTATCGCAAGTATCTGATGCTAAATCATTTGTTTCGCTTGGATTTGAAGCTAATCCTTCTACATCGCATTGATTTGAAAATAAATTATGTGTTTCGCATGGATTTGAAGGCAACTCGTTAGTTTCGCCTGCATTTGCAGCAATATCACTTAAATCGCAAGTATCTGAACCCTAATCATTTGTTTCGCATGGATTTGAAGCTAAACCTTCTACATCGCATTTATTTGCAGCTAAATCATGTGTTTCGCATGGATTTGCAGCTAACTCGTTCGTTTCCCCTGCATTTGTTGCTTTATCACTTATATCGCAAGTATCTGATTCTAAATCATTTGTTTCGCATGGATTTGAAGCTAAAACTTCTACATCGCATAGATTTGCAGCCAAATCATGTGATCGGCACGGATTTGAAGTTAACTCGTTTGTTTCACCTGCATTTGTAGCTATATCACTTATATCGCAAGTATTTGAAGCTAAACCATTTGTTTCGCCCGGATTTGAAGCTAAACCTTCTACATCGCATTGATTTGAAGCTATATCACGTGCTTCGCTTGGATTTGAATCTTACTCGTTTGTTTCGCCTGCATTTGAAGCTGTATTATATATATCGCAAGTATTTGAAGCTAAATCATTTGTTTCGCATGGATTTGAAGCTAAACCTTCCACATCGTATCGATTTGAAGCTAAATGATATGTATCGCATGGATTTTGAAGCTACCCCGTTTGATTCGTCTGCATTTGCAGCTATATCACTTATACCACAAGTGTTTGAAGCTAAATCATTTGTTTCGCATGGATTTGAAGATAAGCCTTCTACTTCGCATTGATTTGAAGCTAAATCATTTGTATCGCCTGGATTTGAAGATATACCTTCTACATCGCTTTGATTTGAAGCTAAATCATGTGTTTTGCATGGATTTGATGCTAACTCGTTTGTTTCCCCTGCATTTGAAGCTATTTCAGTTATATCGCAAGTATCAGACGCTAAATCATGTGTTTCGCTTGGATTTGAAGCTAAACCTTTTACATCGGATTGATTTGAAGCTTAATCATGTGTTTTGCATGGTTTTATAGTTAAATCATTTGTTTCGCATGGATTTGAAGCTAAACCTTCTACATCGCATTGATTTGAAGCTAAATCATGTGTTTCGCTTGGATTTGAAGCTAAACCGTCTACGTCGCATTGATTTGAAACTAAATCATGTTTTTTGCATGGAATTGATGCTAACTCGTTTGTTTCTCCTGCATTTGAAGCTATATCACCTATATCGCAAGTATCTGATGCAAGTCATTTGAGCAGCATGGATTTGAAGCTAAACCTTACAAATCGCATTGGTTTGAAGCTAAATCGTGCACATCGCATTGGTTTGAAGCTAAACCTTCCACATCGCATTGTTTTGACGCTAAATAATGTGTTTCGTATGGAGTTGAAGCTAGCACGTTTGTTTCGTCTGCATTTGAAGTTATATCACTTATATCGCAAGTATCTGAAGCTGAATGATTTGTTTCGCATGGATTTGAAGATAAGCCTTCTACTTCGCATTGATTTAAAGCTAAATCATGTGTTTTGCATGGATTTGAAGTTAAATCATGTGTTTCGCATGGATTTGAAGCTAAACCTTCTACATCGCATTGATTTGAAGCTGTTTCATTTATATCGCAAGTATTTGAAAGTAAATCATTTGCTTCGCATGGATTTGAAGCTAAACCTTCTACATCGCATTGATTTGAAGCTAAATCATTTGTTTTGCATGGATTTGATGCTAACTCGTTTGTTTCTCCTGCATTTGAAACTACATCACTTATATCGCAAGTATCTGAAGCTGAATGATTTGTTTCGCATGGATTTGAAGATAAGCCTTCTACTTCCCATTGATTTGAAGCTAAATCATTTGATTCGCATGGATTTGTAGCTAAACCTTCTACATCGCATTGATTTGAAGATAAATCATGTGTTTTGCTTGGATTTCATGCTAACTCGTTCGTTTCGCCTGCATTTGATGCTATATCACTTGTATCGCAAGTATCTGATGCTAAATCATTTGTTTCGCTTGGATTTGAAGCTAATCCTTCTACATCGCATTGATTTGAAGATAAATTATGTGTTTCGCATGGATTTGAAGGCAACTCGTTAGTTTCGCCTGCATTTGCAGCAATATCACTTAAATCGCAAGTATCTGAACCCTAATCATTTGTTTCGCATGGATTTGAAGCTAAACCTTCTACATCGCATTTATTTGCAGCTAAATCATGTGTTTCGCATGGATTTGCAGCTAACTCGTTCGTTTCCCCTGCATTTGTTGCTTTATCACTTATATCGCAAGTATCTGATTCTAAATCATTTGTTTCGCATGGATTTGAAGCTAAAACTTCTACATCGCATAGATTTGCAGCCAAATCATGTGATCGGCACGGATTTGAAGTTAACTCGTTTGTTTCGCCTGCATTTGAAGCTATATCACTTATATCGCAAGTATCAGACGCTAAATCATGTGTTTCGCTTGGATTTGAAGCTAAACCTTTTACATCGGATTGATTTGAAGCTTAATCATGTGTTTTGCATGGATTTATAGTTAAATCATGTGTTTCGCATGGATTTGAAGCTAAACCTTCTACATCGCATTGATTTGAAGCTAAATCATGTGTTTTGCATGGATTTGATGCTAACTCGTTTGTTTCCCCTGCATTTGAAGCTATTTCAGTTATATCGCAAGTCTCTGATGCTAAATCATGTGTTTCGCTTGGATTTGAAGCTAAACCTTCTACTTCACATGGATTTAAAGCCAAATGATGTGTACCGCATGGAATTTTAAGCTAACTCGTTTGATTCGTCAGCATTTGATGCTACATCACTTAAATCGAAAGCATCTGAACCTAAATCATTTTTTCGCATGGATTTGTAGCTAAACCTTCTACATCGCATTGATTTGAAGATAAATCATGTGTTTTGCTTGGATTTCATGCTAACTCGTTCGTTTCGCCTGCATTTGATGCTATATCACTTGTATCGCAAGTATCTGATGCTAAATCATTTGTTTCGCTTGGATTTGAAGCTAATCCTTCTACATCGCATTGATTTGAAGATAAATTATGTGTTTCGCATGGATTTGAAGGCAACTCGTTAGTTTCGCCTGCATTTGCAGCAATATCACTTAAATCGCAAGTATCTGAACCCTAATCATTTGTTTCGCATGGATTTGAAGCTAAACCTTCTACATCGCATTTATTTGCAGCTAAATCATGTGTTTCGCATGGATTTGCAGCTAACTCGTTCGTTTCCCCTGCATTTGTTGCTTTATCACTTATATCGCAAGTATCTGATTCTAAATCATTTGTTTCGCATGGATTTGAAGCTAAAACTTCTACATCGCATAGATTTGCAGCCAAATCATGTGATCGGCACGGATTTGAAGTTAACTCGTTTGTTTCGCCTGCATTTGAAGCTATATCACTTATATCGCAAGTATTTGAAGCTAAACCATTTGTTTCGCCCGGATTTGAAGCTAAACCTTCTACATCGCATTGATTTGAAGCTATATCACGTGCTTCGCTTGGATTTGAATCTTACTCGTTTGTTTCGCCTGCATTTGAAGCTGTATTATATATATCGCAAGTATTTGAAGCTAAATCATTTGTTTCGCATGGATTTGAAGCTAAACCTTCCACATCGTATCGATTTGAAGCTAAATGATATGTATCGCATGGATTTTGAAGCTACCCCGTTTGATTCGTCTGCATTTGCAGCTATATCACTTATACCACAAGTGTTTGAAGCTAAATCATTTGTTTCGCATGGATTTGAAGATAAGCCTTCTACATCGCATTGATTTGAAGCTAAATCATTTGTTTCGCTTGGATTTGAAGATATACCTTCTACATCGCTTTGATTTGAAGCTAAATCATGTGTTTTGCATGGATTTGATGCTAACTCGTTTGTTTCCCCTGCATTTGAAGCTATTTCAGTTATATCGCAAGTATCAGACGCTAAATCATGTGTTTCGCTTGGATTTGAAGCTAAACCTTTTACATCGGATTGATTTGCAGCTTAATCATGTGTTTTGCATGGATTTGATGCTAACTCGTTTGTTTCCCCTGCATTTGAAGCTATATCAGTTATATCGCAAGTATCTGATGCTAAATCATTTGTTTCGCATGGATTTGAAGCTAAACCTTCTACATCGCATTGATTTGAAGCTAAATCATGTGTTTCGCTTGGATTTGAAGATATACCTTCTACATCGCTTTGATTTGAAGCTAAATCATGTGTTTTGCACGGATTTGATGCTAACTCGTTTGTTTCCCCTGCATTTGAAGCTATTTCAGTTATATCGCAAGTATCAGACGCTAAATCATGTGTTTCGCTTGGATTTGAAGCTAAACCTTTTACATCGGATTGATTTGAAGCTTAATCATGTGTTTTGCATGGATTTATAGTTAAATCATGTGTTTCGCATGGATTTGAAGCTAAACCTTCTACATCGCATTGATTTGAAGCTAAATCATGTGTTTTGCATGGATTTGATGCTAACTCGTTTGTTTCCCCTGCATTTGAAGCTATTTCAGTTATATCGCAAGTCTCTGATGCTAAATCATGTGTTTCGCTTGGATTTGAAGCTAAACCTTCTACTTCACATGGATTTAAAGCCAAATGATGTGTACCGCATGGAATTTTAAGCTAACTCGTTTGATTCGTCAGCATTTGATGCTACATCACTTAAATCGAAAGCATCTGAACCTAAATCATTTTTTCGCATGGATTTGTAGCTAAACCTTCTACATCGCATTGATTTGAAGCTAAATCATCTGTTTCGCTTGGATATGATGCTAAGCCTTCTATTTCGCATGGATTTAAAGCTAAATGATGTGTATCGCATGGATTTTGAAGCGAACTCGTTTGGTTCGTCTGCATTTGAAGCTATATCACTTATATCCCAAGTGTTTGATGCTAAATCATTTGTTTCGCATGGATTTGAAGCTAAACCTTCTACATCGTATTGATTTGAAGCTGAAACATTTGTTTTGCATGGATTTGAAGCTAAGCCTTCTATTTCGCATGGATTGAAAGCTAAATGATGTGAATCGCATGGATTTTGAAGCTAACTCGCTTGATTCGTCTGCATTTGAAGCTATATCACTTATATCCCAAGTGTTTGATGCTGAATCATTTGTTTCGCATGGATTTGACGCTAAACCTTCTACATCGCATTGATTTGAAGTTAAATCATGTGTTTCGCTTGGATTTGAAGCAAAACCTTCTACATCGTATCGATTTGAAGCTAAATGATATGTATCGCATGGATTTTGAAGCTATCCCGTTTGATTCGTCTGCATTTGCAGCTATATCACTTATATCCGAAGTGTTTGAAGCTAAATCATTTGTTTCGCATGGATTTGAATCTAAACCTTCTACATCGCATTGATTTGAAGCTAAATCATGTGTTTCGCTTGGATTTGAAGCTATACCTTCTACATCGCTTTGATTTGAAGCTAAATCATGTGTTTTGCATGGATTTTATGCTAACTCGTTTGTTTCCCCTGCATTTGAAGCTATATCACTTATATCCCAAGTGTTTGATTCTAAATCATTTGTTTCGCATGGATTTGTATCTAAACCTTCTACATCTCATTGATTTGATGCTAAATCATTTGTTTCGCATGGATTTGAAGCTAAACCTTCTACATCGTATCGATTTGAAGCTAAATGATATGTATCGCATGGATTTTGAAGCTATCCCGTTTGATTCGTCTGCATTTGCAGTTATATCACTTATATCACAAGTGTTTGAAGCTAAATCATGTGTTTCGCATGGATTTGAAGCTAACTCGTTCGTTTCGCCTGCATTTGGTGCTATATCACATATATCGCAAGTGTTTGAAGCTAAATCATTTGTTTCGCAGGGATTTGAAGCTAAACCTTCTACATCATATCGATTTGAAGCTAAATGATATGTATCGCATGGATTTTGAAGCTATCCCATTTGATTCGTCTGCATTTGCAGCTATATCACTTATATCACAAGTGTTTGAAGCTAAATCATTTGTTTCGCATGGATTTGAATCTAAATCTTCTACATCGCATTGATTTGAAGCTAAATCATGTGTTTCGCTTGGATTTGAAGCTAAACCTTCTATTTCGCATGGATTTAAAGCTAAATGATGTGTATCGCATGGATTTTGAAGCGAACTCGTTTGGTTCGTCTGAATTTGAAGCTATATCACTTATATCCCAAGTGTTTGATGCTAAATCATTTGTTTCGAGTGGATTTGAAGCTAAACCTTCTACATCGTATTGATTTGAAGCTGAAACATTTGTTTTGCATGGATTTGATCCTAAGCCTTCTATTTCGCATGGATTGAAAGCTAAATGATGTGAATCGCATGGATTTTGAAGCTGACTCGTTTGATTCGTCTGCATTTGAAGCTATATCACTTATATCCCAAGTGTTTGATGCTGAATCATTTGTTTCGCATGGATTTGACGCTAAACCTTCTACATCGCATTGATTTGAATTTAAATCATGTGTTTCGCTTGGATTTGAAGCTAATCCTTCTACATCGAATTGATTTGAAGAAAAATCATGTGTTTTGCTTGGATTTCTTGCTAACTCGTTCGTTTCGCCTGCATTTGATGCTATATCACTTATATCGCAAGTATCTGTAGCTAAATCATTTGTTTCGCATGGATTTGGAGCTAAACCTTCTACATCGTATTGATTTGAAGCTAACTCATTTGTTTCGCATGGATTTGAAGCTAAACATTCTACATCGCATGGATTTGAAGCTAAGCCTTCTATTTCGCATGGATTTAATGATAAATGATGTGTATCGCATGGATATTGAAGCTAACTCGTTTGATTCGTCTGCATTTGAAGCTATATCACTTATACCCCAAGTGTTTGATGCTAAATCATTTGTTTCTCATGGATTTGAAGCTAAACCTTCTACATCGCATTGATTTGAAGCTAAATCATGTGTTTCGCTTGGATTTGAAGCTAAGCCTTCTATTTCGCATGGCTTTAAAGCTAAATGATGTGAATCGCATGGATTTTGAAGCTAACTCGCTTGATTCGTCTGCATTTGAAGCTATATCACTTATATCCCAAGTGTTTGATGCTGAATCATTTGTTTCGCATGGATTTGACGCTAAACCTTCTACATCGCATTGATTTGAAGTTAAATCATGTGTTTCGCTTGGATTTGAAGCAAAACCTTCTACATCGTATCGATTTGAAGCTCAATGATATGTATCGCATGGATTTTGAAGCTATCCCGTTTGATTCGTCTGCATTTGCAGCTATATCACTTATATCCGAAGTGTTTGAAGCTAAATCATTTGTTTCGCATGGATTTGAATCTAAACCTTCTACATCGCATTGATTTGAAGCTAAATCATGTGTTTCGCTTGGATTTGAAGCTATACCTTCTACATCGCTTTGATTTGAAGCTAAATCATGTGTTTTGCATGGATTTTATGCTAACTCGTTTGTTTCCCCTGCATTTGAAGCTATATCACTTATATCCCAAGTGTTTGATGCTAAATCATTTGTTTCGCATGGATTTGTATCTAAACCTTCTACATCTCATTGATTTGATGCTAAATCATTTGTTTCGCATGGATTTGAAGCTAAACCTTCTACATCGCATTGATTTGAAGCTAAATCATGTGTTTCGCTTGGATTTGAAGCTAAGCCTTCTATTTCGCATGGCTTTAAAGCTAAATGATGTGTATCGCATGGATTTTGAAGCGAACTCGTTTGGTTCGTCTGCATTTGAAGCTATATCACTTATATCCCAAGTGTTTGATGCTAAATCATTTGTTCCGCATCGATTTGAAGCTATGCCTTGTACTTCGCATTGATTTGAAGCTAAATCATTTGTGTCGCAAGGATTTAAAGCTAAACCTTCAACATCGCATTGATTTGAAGCATTCCGTGTGATTCGCTTGGATTTGATGCTAACTCGTTTGATTCGCCTGCATTTGATGCTATATCACTTATATCACAAGTGTTTGATGCTAAATCATTTGTTTCGCATGGATTTGAAGCTAAACCTTCTACATCGCATTGATTTGAAGCTAAATCATGTGTTTTGCATGGATTTGATGCTAACTCGTTTGTTTCCCCTGCAGTTGAAGCTATATCAGTTATATCGCAAGTATCTGATGCTAAATCATTTGTTTCGCATGAATTTGAAGCTAAACCTTCTACATCGCATTGATTTGTAGCTAAATCATGTGATTCGCTTGGATTTGAAGCTAACTCGTTCGTTTCGCCAGCATTTGATGCTATATCACTTCTATCGCAAGTATCTGAAGCAAAATAATTTGTTTCGTATGGATTTGAAGCTAAACCTTCTACATCGTATTGATTTGAAGCTAAATCATTTGTTTCGCATGGATTTGAAGCTAAACCTTCTATATCGCATTCATTTGAAGCTAAATCATGGGTTTCGCTTGGATTTGTAGCTATACATTCTACATCGCTTTGATTTGTTAGCTAAATCATGTGTTTTGCATGGATTTGATGCTAACTCGTTTGTTTCCCCTGCATTTGAAGCTCTGTCAGTTATATCGCAAATATCTGACGCTAAATCATTTGTTTCGCATGGATTTGAAGTTATACCTTCTACATCGCATTGATTTCAAGCCAAATCATGTGTTTTGCATGGATTTTATGCTAACTCGTTTGTTTCCCCTGCATTTGAAGCTATATCAGTTGTATCGCAATTATCTGATGCTAAATCATTTGTTTCGCATGGATTAGAAGCTAAACCATCTACATCGCATTGATTTGCAGCTAAATCATGTGTTTCGCATGGATTTGAATCTATCTCGTTCGTTTCGCCTGCATTTGATGCTATATCACTTATATCGCAAGTGTTTGAAGCAAAACCATTTGATTCGCATGGATTTGAAACTAATCCTTCTACATCATATCGATTTGAAGCTAAATGATATGTATCGCATTGATTTTGAAGCTATTCCATTTGATTCGTCTGCATTTGCAGCTATATCACTTATATCACAATTGTTTGAAGCTAAATCACTTGTTTCGCATGGATTTGAAGCTAAACCTTCTACATCGCATTGATTTGAAGATAAATTATGTGTTTCGCTTGGATATGAAGCTAAGCCTTCTATTTCGCATGGATTTAAAGCTAAATGATGTGTATCGCATGGATTTTGAAGCGAACTCGTTTGGTTCGTCTGCATTTGAAGCTATATCACTTATATCCCAAGTGTTTGATGCTAAATCATTTGTTTCGCATGGATTTGAAGCTAAACCTTCTACATCGTATTGATTTGAAGCTGAAACATTTGTTTTGCATGGATTTGAAGCTAAGCCTTCTATTTCGCATGGATTGAAAGCTAAATGATGTGAATCGCATGGATTTTGAAGCTGACTCGTTTGATTCGTCTGCATTTGAAGCTATATCACTTATATCCCAAGTGTTTGATGCTGAATCATTTGTTTCGCATGGATTTGACGCTAAACCTTCTACATCGCATTGATTTGAATTTAAATCATGTGTTTCGCTTGGATTTGAAGCTAATCCTTCTACATCGAATTGATTTGAAGAAAAATCATGTGTTTTGCTTGGATTTCTTGCTAACTCGTTCGTTTCGCCTGCATTTGATGCTATACCAGTTATATCGCAAGTATCAGATGCTAAATCATTTGTTTCGCATGGATTTGAAGCTAAACCTTCTACATCTCATTGATTTGCATCTAAATCATGTGTTTCGCATGGATTTGAAGCTAACTCGTTCGTTTCGCCTGCATTTGGTGCTATATCACTTATATCGCAAGTGTTTGAAGCTAAATCATTTGTTTCGCAGGGATTTGAAGCTAAATCTTCTATATCATATCGATTTGAAGCTAAATGATATGTATCGCATGGATTTTAAAGCTATCCCATTTGATTCGTCTGCATTTGCAGCTATATCACTTATATCCCAAGTGTTTGATGCTAAATCATTTGTTTCGCATGGACTTGGCGCTAAACCTTCTACATCGCAATGATTTGCAGCTAAATCATGAGTTTCGCATGGATTTGAAGCTAACTTGTTCGTTTCGCCTGCATTTGATGCAATATCACGTATATCGCAAGTGTTTGAAGCTAAATCTTTTGTTTCGCATGGATTTGAAGCGAAACCTTCTACATCGTATCGATTTGAAGCTAAATGATATTATCGCATGGATTTTGAAGCTATTCCATTTGATTCGTCTGCATTTGCAGCTATATCACTTATATCACAAGTGTTTGAAACTAAATCATTTGTTTCGCATGGATTTGAATCTAAACCTTCTACATCGCATTTATTTGAAGCTAAATCATGTGTTTTGCTTGGATTTGAAGCTATACCTTCTACATCGCTTTGATTTGAAGCTAAATCATGTGTTTTGCATGGATTTTATGTTAACTCGTTTGTTTCCCCTGCATTTGGAGCTATATCAGTTATATCGCAAGTATCTGATGCTAAATCATTTGTTTCGCATGAATTTGAAGCTAAACCTTCTACATCGCATTGATTTGTAGATAATCATGTGATTCGCTTGGATTTGAAGCTAAACCTTCTATATCGCATTGATTTGAAGCTAAATCATGGGTTTCGCTTGGATTTGTAGCTATACCTTCTACATCGCTATGATTTGTTAGCTAAATCATGTGTTTTGCATGGATTTGATGCTAACTCGTTTGTTTCCCCTGCATTTGAAGCTATGTCAGTTATATCGCAAATATCTGATGCTAAATCATTTGTTTCGCAGGGATTTGAAGCTAAACCTTCTACATCGTATTGATTTGAAGCTGAAACATTTGTTTTGCGTGGATTTGAAGCTAAGCCTTCTATTTCGCATGGATTGAAAGCTAAATGATGTGAATCGCATGGATTTTGAAGCTAACTCGCTTGATTCGTCTGCATTTGAAGCTATATCACTTATATCCCAAGTGTTTGATGCTGAATCATTTGTTTCGCATGGATTTGACGCTAAACCTTCTACATCGCATTGATTTGAACTTAAATCATGCGTTTTGCTTGGATTTCATGCTAACTCGTTCGTTTCGCCTGCATTTGATGCTATATCACTTATATCGCAAGTATCTGTAGCTAAATCATTTGTTTCGCATGGATTTGAAGCTAAACCTTCTACATCGTATTGATTTGAAGCTAACTCATTTGTTTCGCATGGATTTGAAGCTAAACATTCTACATCGCATGGATTTGAAGCTAAGCCTTCTATTTCGCATGGATTTAAAGATAAATGATGTGTATCGCATGGATATTGAAGCTAACTCGTTTGATTCGTCTGCATTTGAAGCTATATCACTTATACCCCAAGTGTTTGATGCTAAATCATTTGTTTCTCATGGATTTGTAGCTAAACCTTCTACATCGCACTGATTTGAAGCTAAATCATGTGTTTCGCCTGGATTTGAAGCTAAACCTTCTACATCGTATCGATTTGAAGCAAAATGATATGTATGGCATGGCTTTTGAAGCTACCCCGTTTGAATCGTCTGCATTTGCAGCTATATCACTTATATCTGAAGTGTTTGAAGCTCAATCATTTGTCTTGCATGGATTTGAATCTAAACCTTCTACATCGCATTGATTTGAAGCTAAATCATGTGTTTCGCTTGGATTTGAAGCTATACCTTCTACATCGCTTTGATTTGAAGCTAAATCATGTGTTTCGCATGGATTTGATGCTAACTCGTTTGTTTCCCCTGCATTTGAAGCTATATCAGTTATATCGCAAGTATCTGATGCTAAATCATTTGTTTCGCATGAATTTGAAGCTAAACCTTCTACATCGCATTGATTCGTAGCTAAATCATGTGATTCGCTTGGATTTGAAGCTAACTCGTTCGTTTCGCCAGCATTTGATGCTATATCACTTCTATCGCGAGTATCTGAAGCAAAATAATTTGTTTCGTATGGATTTGAAGCTAAACCTTCTACATCGTATTGATTTGAAGCTAAATCATTTGTTTCGCATGGATTTGAAGTTATACCTTCTACATCGCATTGATTTCAAGCCAAATCATGTGTTTTGCATGGATTTTATGCTAACTCGTTTGTTTCCCCTGCATTTGAAGCTATATCAGTTGTATCGCAATTATCTGATGCTAAATCATTTGTTTCGCATGGATTTGAAGCTAAACCTTCTACATCGCATTGATTTGCAGCTAAATCATGTGTTTCGCATGGATTTGAATCTATCTCGTTCGTTTCGCCTGCATTTGATGCTATATCACTTATATCGCAAGTGTTTGAAGCAAAACCATTTGTTTCGCATGGATTTGAAACTAATCCTTCTACATCATATCGATTTGAAGCTAAATGATATGTATCGCATGGATTTTGAAGCTATTCCATTTGATTCGTCTGCATTTGCAGCTATATCACTTACATCACAATTGTTTGAAGCTAAATCACTTGTTTCGCATGGATTTGAAGCTAAACCTTCTACATCGCATTGATTTGAAGATAAATTATGTGTTTCGCTTGTATATGAAGCTAAGCCTTCTATTTCGCATGGATTTAAAGCTAAATGATGTGTATCGCATGGCTTTTGAAGCGAACTCGTTTGGTTCTTCTGCATTTGAAGCTATATCACTTATATCCCAAGTGTTTGATGCTAAATCATTTGTTTCGCATGGATTTGAAGCTAAACCTTCTACATCGTATTGATTTGAAGCTGAAACATTTGTTTTGCATGGATTTGAAGCTAAGCCTTCTATTTCGCATGGATTGAAAGCTAAATGATGTGAATCGCATGGATTTTGAAGCTAACTCGCTTGATTCGTCTGCATTTGAAGCTATATCACTTATATCCCAAGTGTTTGATGCTGAATCATTTGTTTCGCATGGATTTGACGCTAAACCTTCTACATCGCATTGATTTGAAGTTAAATCATGTGTTTCGCTTGGATTTGTAGCTAAGCCTTCTACATCGCTTTGATTTGAAGCTAAATCATGTGTACCGCATGGATTTTGAAGCTGACTTGTTTGATTCGTCTGCATTCGATGCTACATCAATTACATCGCAAGCATCTGAACCTAAATCATTTGTTTCGCATGGATTTGTAGCAAAACCTTCTACATCGTATCGATTTGAAGCTAAATGATATGTATCGCATGGATTTTGAAGCTATCCCGTTTGATTCGTCTGCATTTGCAGCTATATCACTTATATCCGAAGTGTTTGAAGCTAAATCATTTGTTTCGCATGGATTTGAATCTAAACCTTCTACATCGCATTGATTTGAAGCTAAATCATGTGTTTCGCTTGGAATTGAAGCTATACCTTCTACATCGCTTTGATTTGAAGCTAAATCATGTGTTTTGCATGGATTTTATGCTAACTCGTTTGTTTCCCCTGCATTTGAAGCTATATCACTTATATCCCAAGTGTTTGATGCTAAATCATTTGTTTCGCATGGATTTGTATCTAAACCTTCTACATCTCATTGATTTGATGCTAAATCATTTGTTTCGCATGGATTTGAAGCTAAACCTTCTACATCGTATCGATTTGAAGCTAAATGATGTGTATCGCATGGATTTTGAAGCTATCCCGTTTGATTCGTCTGCATTTGCAGTTATATCACTTATATCACAAGTGTTTGAAGCTAAATCATGTGTTTCGCATGGATTTGAAGCTAACTCGTTCGTTTCGCCTGCATTTGGTGCTATATCTCATATATCGCAAGTGTTAGAAGCTAAATCATTTGTTTCGCAGGGATTTGAAGCTAAACCTTCTACATCATATCGATTTGAAGCTAAATGATATGTATCGCATGGATTTTGAAGCTATCCCATTTGATTCGTCTGCATTTGCAGCTATATCACTTATATCACAAGTGTTTGAAGCTAAATCATTTGTTTCGCATGGATTTGAATCTAAATCTTCTACATCGCATTGATTTGAAGCTAAATCATGTGTTTCGCTTGGATTTGAAGCTAAACCTTCTATTTCGCATGGATTTAAAGCTAAATGATGTGTATCGCATGGATTTTGAAGCGAACTCGTTTGGTTCGTCTGCATTTGAAGCTATATCACTTATATCCCAAGTGTTTGATGCTAAATCATTTGTTCCGCATCGATTTGAAACTAATCCTTCTACATCATATCGATTTGAAGCTAAATGATATGTATCGCATGGATTTTGAAGCTATTCCATTTGATTCGTCTGCATTTGCAGCTATATCACTTATATCACAATTGTTTGAAGCTAAATCACTTGTTTCGCATGGATTTGAAGCTAAACCTTCTACATCGCATTGATTTGAAGATAAATTATGTGTTTCGCTTGGATATGAAGCTAAGCCTTCTATTTCGCATGGATTGAAAGCTAAATGATGTGTATCGCATGGATTTTGAAGCGATCTCGTTTGGTTCGTCTGCATTTGAAGCTATATCACTTATATCCCAAGTGTTTGATGCTAAATCATTTGTTCCGCATCGATTTGAAACTAATCCTTCTACATCATATCGATTTGGAGCTAAATGATATGTATCGCATGGATTTTGAAGCTATTCCGTTTGATTCGTCTGCATTTGCAGCTATATCACTTATATCCGAAGTGTTTGAAGCTAAATCATTTGTTTCGCTTGGTTTTGAATCTAAACCTTCTACATCGCATTGATTTGAAGCTAAATCATGTGTTTCGCTTGGATTTGAAGCTATACCTTCTACATCGCTTTGATTTGAAGCTAAATCATGTGTTTTGCATGGATTTTATGCTAACTCGTTTGTTTCCCCTGCATTTGAAGCTATATCACTTATATCCCAAGTGTTTGATGCTAAATCATTTGTTTCGCATGGATTTGTATCTAAACCTTCTACATCTCATTGATTTGATGCTAAATCATTTGTTTCGCATGGATTTGAAGCTAAACCTTCTACATCGTATCGATTTGAAGCTAAATGATATGTATCGCATGGATTTTGAAGCTATCCCGTTTGATTCGTCTGCATTTGCAGTTATATCACTTATATCACAAGTGTTTGAAGCTAAATCATGTGTTTCGCATGGATTTGAAGCTAACTCGTTCGTTTCGCCTGCATTTGGTGCTATATCACATATATCGCAAGTGTTTGAAGCTGAATCATTTGTTTCGCAGGGTTATGAAGCTAAACCTTCTACATCATATCGATTTGAAGCTAAATGATATGTATCGCATGGATTTTGAAGCTATCCCATTTGATTCGTCTGCATTTGCAGCTATATCACTTATATCACAAGTGTTTGAAGCTAAATCATTTGTTTCGCATGGATTTGAATCTAAATCTTCTACATCGCATTGATTTGAAGCTAAATCATGTGTTTCGCTTGGATTTGAAGCTAAACCTTCTATTTCGCATGGATCTAAAGCTAAATGATGTGTATCGCATGGATTTTGAAGCGAACTCGTTTTGTTCGTCTGCATTTGAAGCTATATCACTTATATCCCAAGTGTTTGATGCTAAATCATTTGTTTCGAGTGGATTTGAAGCTAAACCTTCTACATCGTATTGATTTGAAGCTGAAACATTTGTTTTGCATGGATTTGATCCTAAGCCTTCTATTTCGCATGGATTGAAAGCTAAATGATGTGAATCGCATGGATTTTGAAGCTGACTCGTTTGATTCGTCTGCATTTGAAGCTATATCACTTATATCCCAAGTGTTTGATGCTGAATCATTTGTTTCGCATGGATTTGACGCTAAACCTTCTACATCGCATTGATTTGAATTTAAATCATGTGTTTCGCTTGGATTTGAAGCTAATCCTTCTACATCGAATTGATTTGAAGAAAAATCATGTGTTTTGCTTGGATTTCTTGCTAACTCGTTCGTTTCGCCTGCATTTGATGCTATATCACTTATATCGCAAGTATCTGTAGCTAAATCATTTGTTTCGCATGGATTTGTAGCAAAACCTTCTACATCGTATCGATTTGAAGCTAAATGATATGTATCGCATGGATTTTGAAGCTATCCCGTTTGATTCGTCTGCATTTGCAGCTATATCACTTATATCCGAAGTGTTTGAAGCTAAATCATTTGTTTCGCATGGATTTGAATCTAAACCTTCTACATCGCATTGATTTGAAGCTAAATCATGTGTTTCGCTTGGAATTGAAGCTATACCTTCTACATCGCTTTGATTTGAAGCTAAATCATGTGTTTTGCATGGATTTTATGCTAACTCGTTTGTTTCCCCTGCATTTGAAGCTATATCACTTATATCCCAAGTGTTTGATGCTAAATCATTTGTTTCGCATGGATTTGTATCTAAACCTTCTACATCTCATTGATTTGATGCTAAATCATTTGTTTCGCATGGATTTGAAGCTAAACCTTCTACATCGTATCGATTTGAAGCTAAATGATGTGTATCGCATGGATTTTGAAGCTATCCCGTTTGATTCGTCTGCATTTGCAGTTATATCACTTATATCACAAGTGTTTGAAGCTAAATCATGTGTTTCGCATGGATTTGAAGCTAACTCGTTCGTTTCGCCTGCATTTGGTGCTATATCTCATATATCGCAAGTGTTAGAAGCTAAATCATTTGTTTCGCAGGGATTTGAAGCTAAACCTTCTACATCATATCGATTTGAAGCTAAATGATATGTATCGCATGGATTTTGAAGCTATCCCATTTGATTCGTCTGCATTTGCAGCTATATCACTTATATCACAAGTGTTTGAAGCTAAATCATTTGTTTCGCATGGATTTGAATCTAAATCTTCTACATCGCATTGATTTGAAGCTAAATCATGTGTTTCGCTTGGATTTGAAGCTAAACCTTCTATTTCGCATGGATTTAAAGCTAAATGATGTGTATCGCATGGATTTTGAAGCGAACTCGTTTGGTTCGTCTGCATTTGAAGCTATATCACTTATATCCCAAGTGTTTGATGCTAAATCATTTGTTCCGCATCGATTTGAAACTAATCCTTCTACATCATATCGATTTGAAGCTAAATGATATGTATCGCATGGATTTTGAAGCTATTCCATTTGATTCGTCTGCATTTGCAGCTATATCACTTATATCACAATTGTTTGAAGCTAAATCACTTGTTTCGCATGGATTTGAAGCTAAACCTTCTACATCGCATTGATTTGAAGATAAATTATGTGTTTCGCTTGGATATGAAGCTAAGCCTTCTATTTCGCATGGATTGAAAGCTAAATGATGTGTATCGCATGGATTTTGAAGCGAACTCGTTTGGTTCGTCTGCATTTGAAGCTATATCACTTATATCCCAAGTGTTTGATGCTAAATCATTTGTTCCGCATCGATTTGAAACTAATCCTTCTACATCATATCGATTTGAAGCTAAATGATATGTATCGCATGGATTTTGAAGCTATTCCGTTTGATTCGTCTGCATTTGCAGCTATATCACTTATATCCGAAGTGTTTGAAGCTAAATCATTTGTTTCGCTTGGTTTTGAATCTAAACCTTCTACATCGCATTGATTTGAAGCTAAATCATGTGTTTCGCTTGGATTTGAAGCTATACCTTCTACATCGCTTTGATTTGAAGCTAAATCATGTGTTTTGCATGGATTTTATGCTAACTCGTTTGTTTCCCCTGCATTTGAAGCTATATCACTTATATCCCAAGTGTTTGATGCTAAATCATTTGTTTCGCATGGATTTGTATCTAAACCTTCTACATCTCATTGATTTGATGCTAAATCATTTGTTTCGCATGGATTTGAAGCTAAACCTTCTACATCGTATCGATTTGAAGCTAAATGATATGTATCGCATGGATTTTGAAGCTATCCCGTTTGATTCGTCTGCATTTGTAGTTATATCACTTATATCACAAGTGTTTGAAGCTAAATCATGTGTTTCGCATGGATTTGAAGCTAACTCGTTCGTTTCGCCTGCATTTGGTGCTATATCACATATATCGCAAGTGTTTGAAGCTGAATCATTTGTTTCGCAGGGTTATGAAGCTAAACCTTCTACATCATATCGATTTGAAGCTAAATGATATGTATCGCATGGATTTTGAAGCTATCCCATTTGATTCGTCTGCATTTGCAGCTATATCACTTATATCACAAGTGTTTGAAGCTAAATCATTTGTTTCGCATGGATTTGAATCTAAATCTTCTACATCGCATTGATTTGAAGCTAAATCATGTGTTTCGCTTGGATTTGAAGCTAAACCTTCTATTTCGCATGGATCTAAAGCTAAATGATGTGTATCGCATGGATTTTGAAGCGAACTGGTTTTGTTCGTCTGCATTTGAAGCTATATCACTTATATCCCAAGTGTTTGATGCTAAATCATTTGTTTCGAGTGGATTTGAAGCTAAACCTTCTACATCGTATTGATTTGAAGCTGAAACATTTGTTTTGCATGGATTTGATCCTAAGCCTTCTATTTCGCATGGATTGAAAGCTAAATGATGTGAATCGCATGGATTTTGAAGCTGACTCGTTTGATTCGTCTGCATTTGAAGCTATATCACTTATATCCCAAGTGTTTGATGCTGAATCATTTGTTTCGCATGGATTTGACGCTAAACCTTCTACATCGCATTGATTTGAATTTAAATCATGTGTTTCGCTTGGATTTGAAGCTAATCCTTCTACATCGAATTGATTTGAAGAAAAATCATGTGTTTTGCTTGGATTTCTTGCTAACTCGTTCGTTTCGCCTGCATTTGATGCTATATCACTTATATCGCAAGTATCTGTAGCTAAATCATTTGTTTCGCATGGATTTGGAGCTAAACCTTCTACATCGTATTGATTTGAAGCTAACTCATTTGTTTCGCATGGATTTGAAGCTAAACATTCTACATCGCATGGATTTGAAGCTAAGCCTTCTATTTCGCATGGATTTAATGATAAATGATGTGTATCGCATGGATATTGAAGCTAACTCGTTTGATTCGTCTGCATTTGAAGCTATATCACTTATACCCCAAGTGTTTGATGCTAAATCATTTGTTTCTCATGGATTTGAAGCTAAACCTTCTACATCGCATTGATTTGAAGCTAAATCATGTGTTTCGCTTGGATTTGAAGCTAAGCCTTCTATTTCGCATGGCTTTAAAGCTAAATGATGTGTATCGCATGGATTTTGAAGCGAACTCGTTTGGTTCGTCTGCATTTGAAGCTATATCACTTATATCCCAAGTGTTTGATGCTAAATCATTTGTTCCGCATCGATTTGAAGCTATGCCTTGTACTTCGCATTGATTTGAAGCTAAATCATTTGTGTCGCAAGGATTTAAAGCTAAACCTTCAACATCGCATTGATTTGAAGCATACCGTGTGATTCGCTTGGATTTGATGCTAACTCGTTTGATTCGCCTGCATTTGATGCTATATCACTTATATCACAAGTGTTTGATGCTAAATCATTTGTTTCGCATGGATTTGAAGCTAAACCTTCTACATCGCATTGATTTGAAGCTAAATCATGTGTTTTGCATGGATTTGATGCTAACTCGTTTGTTTCCCCTGCAGTTGAAGCTATATCAGTTATATCGCAAGTATCTGATGTTAAATCATTTGTTTCGCATGAATTTGAAGCTAAACCTTCTACATCGCATTGATTTGTAGCTAAATCATGTGATTCGCTTGGATTTGAAGCTAACTCGTTCGTTTCGCCAGCATTTGATGCTATATCACTTCTATCGCAAGTATCTGAAGCAAAATAATTTGTTTCGTATGGATTTGAAGCTAAACCTTCTACATCGTATTGATTTGAAGCTAAATCATTTGTTTCGCATGGATTTGAAGCTAAACCTTCTATATCGCATTCATTTGAAGCTAAATCATGGGTTTCGCTTGGATTTGTAGCTATACATTCTACATCGCTTTGATTTGTTAGCTAAATCATGTGTTTTGCATGGATTTGATGCTAACTCGTTTGTTTCCCCTGCATTTGAAGCTATGTCAGTTATATCGCAAATATCTGACGCTAAATCATTTGTTTCGCATGGATTTGAAGTTATACCTTCTACATCGCATTGATTTCAAGCCAAATCATGTGTTTTGCATGGATTTTATGCTAACTCGTTTGTTTCCCCTGCATTTAAAGCTATATCAGTTGTATCGCAATTATCTGATGCTAAATCATTTGTTTCGCATGGATTAGAAGCTAAACCATCTACATCGCATTGATTTGCAGCTAAATCATGTGTTTCGCATGGATTTGAATCTATCTCGTTCGTTTCGCCTGCATTTGATGCTATATCAATTATATCGCAAGTGTTTGAAGCAAAACCATTTGTTTCGCATGGATTTGAAACTAATCCTTCTACATCATATCGATTTGAAGCTAAATGATATGTATCGCATTGATTTTGAAGCTATTCCATTTGATTCGACTGCATTTGCAGCTATATCACTTATATCACAATTGTTTGAAGCTAAATCACTTGTTTCGCATGGATTTGAAGCTAAACCTTCTACATCGCATTGATTTGAAGATAAATTATGTGTTTCGCTTGGATATGAAGCTAAGCCTTCTATTTCGCATGGATTTAAAGCTAAATGATGTGTATCGCATGGATTTTGAAGCGAACTCGTTTGGTTCGTCTGCATTTGAAGCTATATCACTTATATCCCAAGTGTTTGATGCTAAATCATTTGTTTCGCATGGATTTGAAGCTAAACCTTCTACATCATATTGATTTGAAGCTGAAACATTTGTTTTGCATGGATTTGAAGCTAAGCCTTCTATTTCGCATGGATTGAAAGCTAAATGATGTGAATCGCATGGATTTTGAAGCTAACTCGCTTGATTCGTCTGCATTTGAAGCTATATCACTTATATCCCAAGTGTTTGATGCTGAATCATTTGTTTCGCATGGATTTGACGCTAAACCTTCTACATCGCATTGATTTGAAGTTAAATCATGTGTTTCGCTTGGATTTGAAGCTAAGCCTTCTACATCGCTTTGATTTGAAGCTAAATCATGTGTACCGCATGGATTTTGAAGCTGACTTGTTTGATTCGTCTGCATTCGATGCTACATCAATTACATCGCAAGCATCTGAACCTAAATCATTTGTTTCGCATGGATTTGTAGCAAAACCTTCTACATCGTATCGATTTGAAGCTAAATGATATGTATCGCATGGATTTTGAAGCTATCCCGTTTGATTCGTCTGCATTTGCAGCTATATCACTTATATCACAAGTGTTTGAAGCTAAATCATTTGTTTCGCATGGATTTGAATCTAAATCTTCTACATCGCATTGATTTGAATTTAAATCATGTGTTTCGCTTGGATTTGAAGCTAATCCTTCTACATCGAATTGATTTGAAGAAAAATCATGTGTTTTGCTTGGATTTCTTGCTAACTCGTTCGTTTCGCCTGCATTTGATGCTATATCACTTATATCGCAAGTGTTTGATGCTAAATCATTTGTTCCGCATCGATTTGAAGCTATGCCTTGTACTTCGCATTGATTTGAAGCTAAATCATTTGTGTCGCAAGGATTTAAATCTAAACCTTCTACATCGTATCGATTTGAAGCAAAATGATATGTCTCGCATGGCTTTTGAAGCTACCCCGTTTGAATCGTCTGCATTTGCAGCTATATCACTTATATCCGAAGTGTTTGAAGGTCAATCATTTGTCTTACATGGATTTGAATCTAAACCTTCTACATCGCATTAATTTGAAACTAAATCATGAGTTTCGCTTGAATTTGAAGCTAAACCTTCTACATCGCATTGATTTGCAGCTGAATATTGTGTTTCGCATGGACTTGAAACTAACTCGTTTGTTTCGTCTGCAGCTTAAGCTATATCACCTATATCCCAAGTGTTTGAAGCTCAATCATTTGTGTCGCATGGAGTTGAAGCTAAACCTTCTACATCGCATAGATTTGAAGCTAAATCATGTGTTTCGCTTGGATGTGAAGCAAACTCGTTTGTTTAATCTGCATTTGAAGCTATATCACTCATATCGCAAGTATCTGAAGCTAAATCATATGTTTCGCTTGGATTTGAAGCTAAACCTTCTACAATGCATTGATTTGCAGCTAAATCATGTGTTTCGCATGGATTTGAAGGTAACTCGTTTGTTTCGTCTGCATTTGAAACTATATAATTTATATCGCAAGGATTTGAATCCAAATCATTTGTGTAGCATGGATTTGATGCTAAACCTTCTACCTAGCATTGATTTGCAGCTAAATCATGTGTTTCGCATGGATTTGAAGGTAACTCGTTAGTTTCGCCTGCATTTGATGCTATATCACTTATATCGCAAGGATTTGAAGCCAAATCATTTGTGTCGCATGGATTTGAAGCTAAACCTTCTACATCGCATTGATTAGATGCTACATCATGTGTACCGCATGGATTTGCATCTAAACCTTCTTCATCGCATTGATTTGCAGCTAAATCATGCGTTTCGCATGGATTTTGAAGCTATCCCGTTTGATTCGTCTGCATTTGCAGCTATATCACTTATATCCGAAGTGTTTGAAGCTAAATCATTTGTTTCGCATGGATTTGAATCTAAACCTTCTACATCGCATTGATTTGAAGCTAAATCATGTGTTTCGCTTGGAATTGAAGCTATACCTTCTACATCGCTTTGATTTGAAGCTAAATCATGTGTTTTGCATGGATTTTATGCTAACTCGTTTGTTTCCCCTGCATTTGAAGCTATATCACTTATATCCCAAGTGTTTGATGCTAAATCATTTGTTTCGCATGGATTTGTATCTAAACCTTCTACATCTCATTGATTTGATGCTAAATCATTTGTTTCGCATGGATTTGAAGCTAAACCTTCTACATCGTATCGATTTGAAGCTAAATGATATGTATCGCATGGATTTTGAAGCTATCCCGTTTGATTCGTCTGCATTTGCAGTTATATCACTTATATCACAAGTGTTTGAAGCTAAATCATGTGTTTCGCATGGATTTGAAGCTTACTCGTTCGTTTCGCCTGCATTTGGTGCTATATCACATATATCGCAAGGGTTTGAAGCTAAATCATTTGTTTCGCAGGGTTTTGAAGCTAAACCTTCTACATCATATCGATTTGAAGCTAAATGATATGTATCGCATGGATTTTGAAGCTATCCCATTTGATTCGTCTGCATTTGCAGCTGTATCACTTATATCACAAGTGTTTGAAGCTAAATCATTTGTTTCGCATGGATTTGAATCTAAATCTTCTACATCGCATTGATTTGAAGCTAAATCATGTGTTTCGCTTGGATTTGAAGCTAAACCTTCTATTTCGCATGGATTTAAAGCTAAATGATGTGTATCGCATGGATTTTGAAGCGAACTCGTTTGGTTCGTCTGCATTTGAAGCTATATCACTTATATCCCAAGTGTTTGATGCTAAATCATTTGTTTCGAGTGGATTTGAAGCTAAACCTTCTACATCGTATTGATTTGAAGCTAAAACATTTGTTTTGCATGGATTTGATCCTAAGCCTTCTATTTCGCATGGATTGAAAGCTAAATGATGTGAATCGCATGGATTTTGAAGCTGACTCGTTTGATTCGTCTGCATTTGAAGCTATATCACTTATATCCCAAGTGTTTGATGCTGAATCATTTGTTTCGCATGGATTTGACGCTAAACCTTCTACATCGCATTGATTTGAATTTAAATCATGTGTTTCGCTTGGATTTGAAGCTAATCCTTCTACATCGAATTGATTTGAAGAAAAATCATGTGTTTTGCTTGGATTTCTTGCTAACTCGTTCGTTTCGCCTGCATTTGATGCTATATCACTTATATCGCAAGTATCTGTAGCTAAATCATTTGTTTCGCATGGATTTGGAGCTAAACCTTCTACATCGTATTGATTTGAAGCTAACTCATTTGTTTCGCATGGATTTGAAGCTAAACATTCTACATCGCATGGATTTGAAGCTAAGCCTTCTATTTCGCATGGATTTAATGATAAATGATGTGTATCGCATGGATATTGAAGCTAACTCGTTTGATTCGTCTGCATTTGAAGCTATATCACTTATACCCCAAGTGTTTGATGCTAAATCATTTGTTTCTCATGGATTTGCAGCTAAACCTTCTACATCGCATTGATTTGAAGCTAAATCATGTGTTTCGCTTGGATTTGAAGCTAAGCCTTCTATTTCGCATGGCTTTAAAGCTAAATGATGTGTATCGCATGGATTTTGAAGCGAACTCGTTTGGTTCGTCTGCATTTGAAGCTATATCACTTATATCCCAAGTGTTTGATGCTAAATCATTTGTTCCGCATCGATTTGAAGCTATGCCTTGTACTTCGCATTGATTTGAAGCTAAATCATTTGTGTCGCAAGGATTTAAAGCTAAACCTTCTACATCGTATCGATTTGAAGCAAAATGATATGTCTCGCATGGCTTTTGAAGCTACCCCGTTTGAATCGTCTGCATTTGCAGCTATATCACTTATATCCGAAGTGTTTGAAGGTCAATCATTTGTCTTACATGGATTTGAATCTAAACCTTCTACATCGCATTAATTTGAAACTAAATCATGAGTTTCGCTTGAATTTGAAGCTAAACCTTCTACATCGCATTGATTTGCAGCTGAATATTGTGTTTCGCATGGACTTGAAACTAACTCGTTTGTTTCGTCTGCAGCTTAAGCTATATCACCTATATCCCAAGTGTTTGAAGCTCAATCATTTTTGTCGCATGGATTTGAAGCTAAACCTTCTACATCGCATAGATTTGAAGCTAAATCATGTGTTTCGCTTGGATTTGAAGCTAAACCTTCTACATCACATCGATTTGAAGCTAAATCATGTGTTCCGCTTGGATTTCAAGCTAACTCGTTTGTTTCGTCTGCGTTTGAAGCTATATCATTTATATCGCAAGGATTTGAAGCCAAATCATTTGTGTCGCATGGATTTGAAGCTAAACCTTCTACATCGCATTGATTTGATGCTACATCATGTGTACCGCATGGATTTGCATCTAAACCTTCTTCATCGCATTGATTTGCAGCTAAATCATGCGTTTCGCATAGATTTTGAAGCTAACTCGTTCGATTCGTCTGCATTTGAAGCTATATCACTTATATCGCATGTATCTGATGCTAAATCATTTGTTTCGCATGGATTTGAAGCTAAACCTTCTACATGGCATTGATTTGAAGCTAAATCATGTGATTCGTTTGGATTTGAGGCTAGCTCGTTTGTTTCGCCTGCATTTGAAGCAATGTCACTTATATCGCAAGTGTCTGAAGCTAAGTCATTGGTTTCGCATGGATTTGAAGCTAAACCTTCTGCATCGCATTAATTTTAATTAAATCATGTGTTTCGCATGGAATTGAAGCTAACTGGTTTGTTTCGTCTGCATTTGGAGTTGTGCCACTTATATCGCTAGTATCTGAAGCTAAACCATTGGTTTCGCATGGATTTGAAGCTAAACCTTATACTTCGCATTGATTTGTTGCTAAATCATGTGTTTCGTATGGAATTGAAGCTAACTGGTTTGTTTCGTCTGCATTTGAAGCTATATCACTTATATCCCAAGTGTTTGATGCTAAATCATTTGTTCGCATCGATTTGAAGCTATGCCTTGTACTTCGCATTGATTTCAAGCTAAATCATTTGTGTCGCAAGGATTTAAAGCTAAACCTTCTACATCGTATCGATTTGAAGCAAAATGATATGTCTCGCATGGCTTTTGAAGCTACCCCGTTTGAATCGTCTGCATTTGCAGCTATATCACTTATATCCGAAGTGTTTGAAGGTCAATCATTTGTCTTACATGGATTTGAATCTAAACCTTCTACATCGCATTAATTTGAAACTAAATCATGAGTTTCGCTTGAATTTGAAGCTAAACCTTCTACATCGCATTGATTTGCAGCTGAATATTGTGTTTCGCATAGACTTGAAACTAACTCGTTTGTTTCGTCTGCAGCTTAAGCTATATCACCTATATCCCAAGTGTTTGAAGCTCAATCATTTGTGTCGCATGGAGTTGAAGCTAAACCTTCTACATCGCATAGATTTGAAGCTAAATCATGTGTTTCGCTTGGATGTGAAGCAAACTCGTTTGTTTAATCTGCATTTGAAGCTATATCACTCATATCGCAAGTATCTGAAGCTAAATCATATGTTTCGCTTGGATTTGAAGGTAAACCTTCTACAATGCATTGATTTGCAGCTAAATCATGTGCTTCGCATGGATTTGAAGGTAACTCGTTTGTTTCGTCTGCATTTGAAACTATATAATTTATATCGCAAGGATTTGAATCCAAATCATTTGTGTAGCATGGATTTGATGCTAAACCTTCTACATAGCATTGATTTGCAGCTAAATCATGTGTTTCGCATGGATTTGAAAGTAACTCGTTAGTTTCGCCTGCATTTGATGCTATATCACTTATATCGCAAGTATCTGAAGCTAAATCATTTGCTTCGCATGGATTTGAAGCTAAACCTTCTACATCGCATTGATTTGCAGCTAAATCATGTGTTTCGCATGGATTTGAAGCTAAACCTTCTACATCACATCGATTTGAAGCTAAATCATGTGTTCCGCTTGGATTTCAAGCTAACTCGTTTGTTTCGTCTGCGTTTGAAGCTATATCATTTATATCGCAAGGATTTGAAGCCAAATCATTTGTGTCGCATGGATTTGAAGCTAAACCTTCTACATCGCATTGATTTGATGCTACATCATGTGTACCGCATGGATTTGCATCTAAACCTTCTTCATCGCATTGATTTGCAGCTAAATCATGCGTTTCGCATGGATTTTGAAGCTATCCCGTTTGATTCGTCTGCATTTGCAGCTATATCACTTATATCCGAAGTGTTTGAAGCTAAATCATTTGTTTCGCATGGACTTGAATCTAAACCTTCTACATCGCATTGATTTGAAGCTAAATCATGTGTTTCGCTTGGAATTGAAGCTATACCTTCTACATCGCTTTGATTTGAAGCTAAATCATGTGTTTTGCATGGATTTTATGCTAACTCGTTTGTTTCCCCTGCATTTGAAGCTATATCACTTATATCCCAAGTGTTTGATGCTAAATCATTTGTTTCGCATGGATTTGTATCTAAACCTTCTACATCTCATTGATTTGATGCTAAATCATTTGTTTCGCATGGATTTGAAGCTAAACCTTCTACATCGTATCGATTTGAAGCTAAATGATATGTATCGCATGGATTTTGAAGCTATCCCGTTTGATTCGTCTGCATTTGCAGTTATATCACTTATATCACAAGTGTTTGAAGCTAAATCATGTGTTTCGCATGGATTTGAAGCTAACTCGTTCGTTTCGCCTGCATTTGGAGCTATATCACATATATTGCAAGTGTTTGAAGCTAAATCATTTGTTTCGCTGGGTTTTGAAGCTAAACCTTCTACATCATATCGATTTGAAGCTAAATGATATGTATCGCATGGATTTTGAAGCTATCCCATTTGATTCGTCTGCATTTGCAGCTATATCACTTATATCACAAGTGTTTGAAGCTAAATCATTTGTTTCGCATGGATTTGAATCTAAATCTTCTACATCGCATTGATTTGAAGCTAAATCATGTGTTTCGCTTGGATTTGAAGCTAAACCTTCTATTTCGCATGGATTTAAAGCTAAATGATGTGTATCGCATGGATTTTGAAGCGAACTCGTTTGGTTCGTCTGCATTTGAAGCTATATCACTTATATCCCAAGTGTTTGATGCTAAATCATTTGTTCCGCATCGATTTGAAGCTATGCCTTGTACTTCGCATTGATTTGAAGCTAAATCATTTGTGTCGCAAGGATTTAAAGCTAAACCTTCAACATCGCATTGATTTGAAGCATACCGTGTGATTCGCTTGGATTTGATGCTAACTCGTTTGATTCGCCTGCATTTGATGCTATATCACTTATATCGCAAGTGTTTGAAGCAAAACCATTTGTTTCGCATGGATTTGAAACTAATCCTTCTACATCATATCGATTTGAAGCTAAATGATATGTATCGCATGGATTTTGAAGCTATTCCATTTGATTCGTCTGCATTTGCAGCTATATCACTTATATCACAATTGTTTGAAGCTAAATCACTTGTTTCGCATGGATTTGAAGCTAAACCTTCTACATCGCATTGATTTGAAGATAAATTATGTGTTTCGCTTGGATATGAAGCTAAGCCTTCTATTTCGCATGGATTTAAAGCTAAATGATGTGTATCGCATGGATTTTGAAGCGAACTCGTTTGGTTCGTCTGCATTTGAAGCTATATCACTTATATCCCAAGTGTTTGATGCTAAATCATTTGTTTCGCATGGATTTGAAGCTAAACCTTCTACATCGTATTGATTTGAAGCTGAAACATTTGTTTTGCATGGATTTGAAGCTAAGCCTTCTATTTCGCATGGATTGAAAGCTAAATGATGTGAATCGCATGGATTTTGAAGCTAACTCGCTTGATTCGTCTGCATTTGAAGCTATATCACTTATATCCCAAGTGTTTGATGCTGAATCATTTGTTTCGCATGGATTTGACGCTAAACGTTCTACATTGCATTGATTTGAAGTTAAATCATGTGTTTCGCTTGGATTTGAAGCTAAGCCTTCTACATCGCTTTGATTTGAAGCTAAATCATGTGTACCGCATGGATTTTCAAGCTGACTTGTTTGATTCGTCTGCATTCGATGCTACATGAATTACATCGCAAGCATCTGAACCTAAATCATTTGTTTCGCATGGATTTGTAGCAAAACCTTCTACATCGTATCGATTTGAAGCTAAATGATATGTATCGCATGGATTTTGAAGCTATTCCGTTTGATTCGTCTGCATTTGCAGCTATATCACTTATATCCGAAGTGTTTGAAGCTAAATCATTTGTTTCGCATGGATTTGAATCTAAACCTTCTACATCGCATTGATTTGAAGCTAAATCATGTGTTTCGCTTGGATTTGAAGCTATACCTTCTACATCGCTTTGATTTGAAGCTAAATCATGTGTTTTGCATGGATTTTATGCTAACTCGTTTGTTTCCCCTGCATTTGAAGCTATATCACTTATATCCCAAGTGTTTGATGCTAAATCATTTGTTTCGCATGGATTTGTATCTAAACCTTCTACATCTCATTGATTTGATGCTAAATCATTTGTTTCGCATGGATTTGAAGCTAAACCTTCTACATCGTATCGATTTGAAGCTAAATGATATGTATCGCATGGATTTTGAAGCTATCCCGTTTGATTCGCCTGCATTTGCAGTTATATCACTTATATCACAAGTGTTTGAAGCTAAATCATGTGTTTCGCATGGATTTGAAGCTAACTCGTTCGTTTCGCCTGCATTTGGTGCTATATCACATATATCGCTAGTGTTTGAAGCTAAATCATTTGTTTCGCAGGGTTTTGAAGCTAAACCTTCTACATCATATCGATTTGAAGCTAAATGATATGTATCGCATGGATTTTGAAGCTATCCCATTTGATTCGTCTGCATTTGCAGCTGTATCACTTATATCACAAGTGTTTGAAGCTAAATCATTTGTTTCGCATGGATTTGAATCTAAATCTTCTACATCGCATTGATTTGAAGCTAAATCATGTGTTTCGCTTGGATTTGAAGCTAAACCTTCTATTTCGCATGGATTTAAAGCTAAATGATGTGTATCGCATGGATTTTGAAGCGAACTCGTTTGGTTCGTCTGCATTTGAAGCTATATCACTTATATCCCAAGTGTTTGATGCTAAATCATTTGTTTCGAGTGGATTTGAAGCTAAACCTTCTACATCGTATTGATTTGAAGCTGAAACATTTGTTTTGCATGGATTTGATCCTAAGCCTTCTATTTCGCATGGATTGAAAGCTAAATGATGTGAATCGCATGGATTTTGAAGCTGACTCGTTTGATTCGTCTGCATTTGAAGCTATATCACTTATATCCCAAGTGTTTGATGCTGAATCATTTGTTTCGCATGGATTTGACGCTAAACCTTCTACATCGCATTGATTTGAATTTAAATCATGTGTTTCGCTTGGATTTGAAGCTAATCCTTCTACATCGAATTGATTTGAAGAAAAATCATGTGTTTTGCTTGGATTTCTTGCTAACTCGTTCGTTTCGCCTGCATTTGATGCTATATCACTTATATCGCAAGTATCTGTAGCTAAATCATTTGTTTCGCATGGATTTGGAGCTAAACCTTCTACATCGTATTGATTTGAAACTAACTCATTTGTTTCGCATGGATTTGAAGCTAAACATTCTACATCGCATGGATTTGAAGCTAAGCCTTCTATTTCGCATGGATTTAATGATAAATGATGTGTATCGCATGGATATTGAAGCTAACTCGTTTGATTCGTCTGCATTTGAAGCTATATCACTTATACCCCAAGTGTTTGATGCTAAATCATTTGTTTCTCATGGATTTGAAGCTAAACCTTCTACATCGCATTGATTTGAAGCTAAATCATGTGTTTCGCTTGGATTTGAAGCTAAGCCTTCTATTTCGCATGGCTTTAAAGCTAAATGATGTGTATCGCATGGATTTTGAAGCGAACTCGTTTGGTTCGTCTGCATTTGAAGCTATATCACTTATATCCCAAGTGTTTGATGCTAAATCATTTGTTTCGCATGGATTTGAAGCTAAACCTTCTACATCGTATTGATTTGAAGCTGAAACATTTGTTTTGCATGGATTTGAAGCTAAGCCTTCTATTTCGCATGGATTGAAAGCTAAATGATGTGAATCGCATGGATTTTGAAGCTAACTCGCTTGATTCGTCTGCATTTGAAGCTATATCACTTATATCCCAAGTGTTTGATGCTGAATCATTTGTTTCGCATGGATTTGACGCTAAACGTTCTACATTGCATTGATTTGAAGTTAAATCATGTGTTTCGCTTGGATTTGAAGCTAAGCCTTCTACATCGCTTTGATTTGAAGCTAAATCATGTGTACCGCATGGATTTTGAAGCTGACTTGTTTGATTCGTCTGCATTCGATGCTACATCAATTACATCGCAAGCATCTGAACCTAAATCATTTGTTTCGCATGGATTTGTAGCAAAACCGTCTACATCGTATCGATTTGAAGCTAAATGATATGTATCGCATGGATTTTGAAGCTATTCCGTTTGATTCGTCTGCATTTGCAGCTATATCACTTATATCCGAAGTGTTTGAAGCTAAATCATTTGTTTCGCATGGATTTGAATCTAAACCTTCTACATCGCATTGATTTGAAGCTAAATCATGTGTTTCGCTTGGATTTGAAGCTATACCTTCTACATCGCTTTGATTTGAAGCTAAATCATGTGTTTTGCATGGATTTTATGCTAACTCGTTTGTTTCCCCTGCATTTGAAGCTATATCACTTATATCCCAAGTGTTTGATGCTAAATCATTTGTTTCGCATGGATTTGTATCTAAACCTCCTACATCATATCGATTTGAAGTTAAATGATATGTATCGCATGGATTTTGAAGCTATCCCATTTGATTCGTCTGCATTTGCAGCTGTATCACTTATATCACAAGTGTTTGAAGCTAAATCATTTGTTTCGCATGGATTTGAATCTAAATCTTCTACATCGCATTGATTTGAAGCTAAATCATGTGTTTCGCTTGGATTTGAAGCTAAACCTTCTATTTCGCATGGATTTAAAGCTAAATGATGTGTATCGCATGGATTTTGAAGCGAACTCGTTTGGTTCGTCTGCATTTGAAGCTATATCACTTATATCCCAAGTGTTGATGCTGAATCATTTGTTTCGCATGGATTTGACGCTAAACCTTCTACATCGCATTGATTTGAATTTAAATCATGTGTTTCGCTTGGATTTGAAGCTAATCCTTCTACATCGAATTGATTTGAAGAAAAATCATGTGTTTTGCTTGGATTTCTTGCTAACTCGTTCGTTTCGCCTGCATTTGATGCTATATCACTTATATCGCAAGTATCTGTAGCTAAATCATTTGTTTCGCATGGATTTGGAGCTAAACCTTCTACATCGTATTGATTTGAAGCTAACTCATTTGTTTCGCATGGATTTGAAGCTAAACATTCTACATCGCATGGATTTGAAGCTAAGCCTTCTATTTCGCATGGATTTAATGATAAATGATGTGTATCGCATGGATATTGAAGCTAACTCGTTTGATTCGTCTGCATTTGAAGCTATATCACTTATACCCCAAGTGTTTGATGCTAAATCATTTGTTTCTCATGGATTTGAAGCTAAACCTTCTACATCGCATTGATTTGAAGCTAAATCATGTGTTTCGCTTGGATTTGAAGCTAAGCCTTCTATTTCGCATGGCTTTAAAGCTAAATGATGTGTATCGCATGGATTTTGAAGCGAACTCGTTTGGTTCGTCTGCATTTGAAGCTATATCACTTATATCCCAAGTGTTTGATGCTAAATCATTTGTTCCGCATCGATTTGAAGCTATGCCTTGTACTTCGCATTGATTTGAAGCTAAATCATTTGTGTCGCAAGGATTTGAATCTAAACCTTCTACATCGCATTAATTTGAAACTAAATCATGAGTTTCGCTTGAATTTGAAGCTAAACCTTCTACATCGCATTGATTTGCAGCTGAATATTGTGTTTCGCATGGACTTGAAACTAACTCGTTTGTTTCGTCTGCAGCTTAAGCTATATCACCTATATCCCAAGTGTTTGAAGCTCAATCATTTGTGTCGCATGGATTTGAAGCTAAACCATCTACATCGCATAGATTTGAAGCTAAATCATGTGTTTCGCTTGGATGTGAAACAAACTCGTTTGTTTAATCTGCATTTGAAGCTATATCACTCATATCGCAAGTATCTGAAGCTAAATCATATGTTTCGCTTGGATTTGAAGCTAAACCTTCTACAATGCATTGATTTGCAGCTAAATCATGTGTTTCGCATGGATTTGAAGGTAACTCGTTTGTTTCGTCTGCATTTGAAACTATATAATTTATATCGCAAGGATTTGAATCCAAATCATTTGTGTAGCATGGATTTGATGCTAAACCTTCTACATAGCATTGATTTGCAGCTAAATCATGTGTTTCGCATGGATTTGAAGGTAACTCGTTAGTTCCGCCTGCATTTGATGCTATATCACTTATATCGCAAGTATCTGAAGCTAAATCATTTGCTTCGCATGGATTTGAAGCTAAACCTTCTACATCGCATTGATTTGCAGCTAAATCATGTGTTTCGCATGGATTTGAAGCTAAACCTTCTACATGGCATTGATTTGAAGCTAAATCATGTGATTCGTTTGGATTTGAGGCTAGCTCGTTTGTTTCGCCTGCATTTGAAGCAATGTCACTTATATCGCAAGTGTCTGAAGCTAAGTCATTGGTTTCGCATGGATTTGAAGCTAAACCTTCTGCATCGCATTAATTTTAATTAAATCATGTGTTTCGCATGGAATTGAAGCTAACTGGTTTGTTTCGTCTGCATTTGGAGTTGTGCCACTTCTATCGCTAGTATCTGAAGCTAAACCATTGGTTTCGCATGGATTTGAAGCTAAACCTTATACTTCGCATTGATTTGTTGCTAAATCATGTGTTTCGCATGGAATTGAAGCTAACTGGTTTGTTTCGTCTGCATTTGAAGCTATATCACTTATATCGTAAGTATCTGAAGCTAAATCATTTTATCCGCATGGATTTGAAGCTACGCCTTCTACTACGCATTGATTTGGAGCTAAATCATTCGTTTGCCATGAATTTGGAGCTAACTCGTTCGTTTCACCTGCATTTGAAACTATGTCACTTATATCGCAAGTATCTGAACCTAAATCATTTGTGTCGCATTGATTTGAAGCTAAGCCTTCTACTTCGCATTGATTTGAAGCTAAGCCTTCTACTTCGCATTGATTTGAAGCTAAATCATTTGTGTATCATGTATTTGAAGATATTCCTTCTACTTCGCATTGATTTGAAGCTAAATCATGTGTTTCGTATGGATTTGAAGCTAACGCGTTTGTTTCGCCCGCATTTGAAGCTATATCATATATATCGCAAGTATCTGAAGGTAATCCATTGGTTTCGCATGGATTTAAAGCTAAATCATGTGTTTCGCATGGATTTGAAGCTAACTCTTTTGTTCGCCTGCATTTGAAGCTATATCACTTACATCGCAAGCATTTGAAGCTAAATCATGTGTTTCACTTGTATTTGAAGCTAACCCGTTCGTTTCGCCTGCATTTTTAGCTATATCATTTATATCGCAAGTATTTGAAGCTAAATCATTTGTTTCGCATGAATTTGAAGCTGAACCTTCTACATCGCATTGATTTGAAGCCAAATCATGTGATTCTCTTGGATTTGAATCTAACTCGTTTGTTTCCTGTGCATCTGAAGCTATATCAAATATATCGCAAGTATCTGAAGCTAAATCATTGGTTTCGGATGCATTTGAAGCTCAGCCATCTACCTCGCATTGATTTGAAGCTAAATCATGTGTATCGCAAGGATTTTTAAACTAACTCGTTTGTTTCGTCTGCATTTGAAGCTATATCACTTATATCCCAAGTGTTTGATGCTAAATCAATTGTTTCGCATGGATTTGAAGCTAAACCTTCTACATCGGATTGATTCGAAGCTAAATCATGTGTTACGCTTGGATTTGAAGCTAAACCTTCTACATCGCATTGATTTGAAGCTAAATCATGTGTTTCGATTGTATATGAAGCTAACTCGTTTGTTTCGTCCGCATTTGAAGCTATATCACCTATATCCCAAGTGTTTGAAGCTCAATCATTTGTTTCGCATGGATTTGAAACTAAACCTTCTGCATCGCATTGATTTGCAGCTAAGTCATGTGTTGCGCTTGTGTTTGAAGCTAACTCGTTTGTTTCGTCTGCATTTGGAGCAATATCACTCATATCCGAAGTGTTTGATGTTATTCATTTGTGTCGCATTGATTTGAAGCTAATCCTTCTACATAGCATTGATTCGAAGCTTAATCATGTGTTTTGCATGGATTTGAAGCTAACTCGTTTGTTTCCCCTGCATTTGATGCTATATCACTTATATCGCAAGTATCTGAAGCTAAATCATTTGTTACGCATGGATTTCAAGTTAACTCGTTTGTTTCGTCTCCAATTGAAGCTATATCACTTATACCGCAAGTATTTGAAGGAAAATCATGTCTTTTGCATGGATTTGAAGCTAACTCGTTTGTTTCGTCTGCATTTGAAGCTATATCACTTATATCCCAAGAGTTTGAAGCTAAATCATTTGTTTCGCATGGATTTGAAGCTGAACCTTCTACATCGCATTGACTTGAAGCTAAATCATTTGTTCCGCATAGATTTGAAGATAAGCCTTCTACTTCGAATTGATTTTAATCTAAATTATGTGTATCGCGTGGATTTTGAAGCTAACTCGTTTGATTCGTCTGCATTTGCAGCAATATCACTCATATCCGAAGTGTTTGTTGTTAATCATTTGTGTCGCATTGATTTGAAGCTAATCCTTCTACATAGCATTGATTCGAAGCTTAATCATGTGTTTTGCATGGATTTGCAGCTAACTCGTTCGTTTCGCTTGCATGTGATGCTATATCACTTATATCGCAAGTATCTGAAGCTAAATCATTTGTTTCGCATGGATGCGAAGCTAAACCTTCTACATCGCATTGATTTGCTGTTAAATCATGTGTTTTGCATGGATTTGAAGCTAAACCTTCTACTTCGCATTGATTTGAAGCACAATCATGTGTTTTGCATGGATTTGAAGTTAATTCGTTCGTTTCGCATGCAGTTGAAGCTACACCATTTATATCGCTAGTATTTGAAGCTAAATCATTTGTGTCGAATGGATTTGAAACTAAACCTTCTACATCACATTGATTTGCAGCTAAGTCAAGCTTTTTGCACGGATTTGAAGCTAACTCGTTTGTTTCGTCTGCATTTGAATCTATATGACTCATATCACAAGTGATTGAATCGAAATCATTTGTTTCGCATGGATTTGAAGCTAAACCTTCTACATCGCATAGGTTTGAAGCTTAATCATGTGTTTTTCATGGATTTGAAGCTAACTCGCTGTTCCGTCTGCATTTGTAGCTATATCACTCATATCCCAAGTGTTTGATGCTAAATCAATTGTCTCGCAAGGATTTGAAGCTAATCCTTCTACATCGGATTGATTTGAAGCTAAATCATGTGAGTCGCATGGAGTTGAAGCTAGCTCGTTTGTTTCGCCTGCATTTAAACCTATTTCATTTATATCGCAACTATCTGAAGCCAAATCATTTGTGTCGCATGGATTTGAAACTAAACCTTCTACATAGCAATGATTTGAAGCTTAATCATGTGTATGACGTGGAGTTTGATGCTAACTCGGTTGTTTCGTCTACAGTTGAAGCTATATCACTTGAATCGCAAGTATCTGAAGCAAAATCATTTGTGTCGCATGGATCTGAAGCTAAAGCTTCTACATAGCATTGATTTGTAGCTGAATCATGTATTTTGCTTGGATTTAAAGCTAACTCATTTGCTTCGCCTGCATTTGAAGCTATATCACTTATATCGCAAGTATCTGAAGCTTAATCATTTGTGCCGCATGGATTTGAAGCTAAACCTTCTACGTAGCATTGATTTGAAGCTTAATCATGTGTTTTGCATGGATTTGGAGCTAACTCGTTTGTTTCGTCGGCATTTGAAACTATATAATTTATATCGCACGGATTTGAAGCCAAATAATTTGTGTCCCATGGATTTGAAGCTAAACCTTCTACATCGCATTGATTTTATGCTACATCATGTGTACCGCATGGACTTGCATCTAAACCTTCTTCATCGCATTGATTTGCAGCTAAATCATGCGTTTCGCATGGATTTTGAAGCTAACTCGTTTGATTTGTCAGCATTTGAAGCTATATCAATTATATAGCAAGTATCTGAAGCTAAATAATTTGTGTCGCATGGATTTGATGCTAATCCTTCTACATAGCATTGATTTGCAGCTAAATCATGTGTCTCGCATGGATTTGTAGGTAACTCGTTAGTTTCGCCTGCATTTGATGCTATATCACTTATATCGCAAGTATCTGAACCTAAATCATTTGTTTCGCATGGATTTCAAGCTAAACCATCTACATCGCATTGATTTGGAGCTAAATCATTTGTTTCGCAAGTATTTGAAGCTAAACCTTCTACATCACATCGATTTGAAGCTAAATCATGTGATCCGCTTGGATTTGAACGTATCTCGTTTGTTTCGTCTGCATTTGAAGCTATATCATTTATATCGCAAGTATCTGAAGCTAAATCATTTGTTTCGCATGGATTTGAAGCTAAACCTTCTACATCGCATTGATGTGAAGCTAAATCATGTGTTTCGCTTGGATTTGAAGCTATACCTTCTACATCGCATTGATTTGCAGCTAAATCATGTGTTTCGCATGGAATTGATGCTAACTCGTTTGTTTCCCCTGCATTTGAAGCTATTTCAGTTTTATCGCAAGTATCTGATGCTAAATCATTTGTTTCGCATGGATTTGAAGCTAAGCCTTCTACTTCGTGTCGATTTGAAGTTAAATGATTTGTATCGCATGGATTTTGAAGCTTCCCCGTTTGATTCGTCTGCATTTCCTGCTATATCACTTATATCCCAAGTGTTTGTAGGTAAATCATTTGTTCGCATGGATTTGAGGCTAAACCTTCTACATCGTATTGATTTGAAGCTAAATCATTTGTTTCGCATGGATTTGGATCTATAACTTCTACATCGCATTGATTTGAAGCTAAATCATGTGTTTCTGTTTGGATTTGAAGATATACCTTCTACATCGCTTTGATTTGAAGCTAAATCATGTGTTTTGCATGGAATTGATGCTAACTCGTTTGTTTCCCCTGCATTTGAAGCTATTTCGGTTATATCGCAAGTATCTGATGCTAAATCATTTGTCTCGCATGGATTTGAAGCTAAGCCTTCTACTTCGTGTCGATTTGAAGTTAAATGATTTGTATCGCATGGATTTTGAAGCTTCCCCGTTTGATTCGTCTGCATTCCTGCTATATCACTTATATCCCAAGTGTTTGTAGGTAAATCATTTGTTTCGCATGGATTTGAGGCTAAACCTTCTACATCGTATTGATTTGAAGCTAAATCATTTGTTTCGCATGGATTTGGATCTATAACTTCTACATCGCATTGATTTGAAGCTAAATCATGTGTTTCGTTTGGATTTGAAGATATACCTTCTACATCGCATTGATTTGCAGCTAAATCATGTGTTTCGCATGGAATTGATGCTAACTCGTTTGTTTCCCCTGCATTTGAAGCTATTTCAGTTTTATCGCAAGTATCTGATGCTAAATCATTAATTTCGCATGGATTTGAAGCTAAACCTTCTACATCGCATTGATTTGCATCTAAATCATGTGTTTCGCATGGATTAGACGCTAACTCGTTCGTTTCGCCTGCATTTGATGCTATATCACTTATATCGCAAGTGTTTGAAGCTAAATCATTTGTTTCGCATGGATTTGAAGCTATACTTTCTACATCGCATTGATTTGAAGCTAAATCATGTGTTTCGCTTGGATTTGAAGCTAACTCGTTAGTTTCACCTGCATTTGAAGCAATATCAATGTATCGCAAGTATCTGAACCTAAATCATTTGTTTCGCATGGATTTGCAGCTAAGCCTTCTACTTCGTATCGATTTGAAGTTAAATGATATGTATCGCATGGATTTTGAAGCTTCCCGTTTGATTCGTCTGCATTTCCTGCTATGTCACTTATATCCCAAGCGTTTGTAGGTAAATCATTTGTTTCGCATGGATTTGAAGCTAATCCTTCTACATAGCATTGATTCGAAGCTTAATCATGTGTTTTGCATGGATTTGAAGCTATCTCGTTTGTTTCCCCTGCATTTGATGCTATATCACTTATATCGCAAGTATCTGAAGCTATATCATTTGTTTCGCATGGGTTTCAAGTTAACTCGTTTGTTTCGTCTCCAATTGAAGCTATATCACTTATACCGCAAGTATTTGAAGGAAAATCATGTCTTTTGCATGGATTTGAAGCTAACTCGTTTGTTTCGTCTGCATTTGAAGCTATATCACTTATATCCCAAGAGTTTGAAGCTAAATCATTTGTTTCGCATGGATTTGGAGCTGAACCTTCTACATCGCATTGACTTGAAGCTAAATCATTTGTTCCGCATAGATTTGAAGATAAGCCTTTTACTTCGAATTGATTTTAATCTAAATTATGTGTATCGCGAGGATTTTGAAGCTAACTCGTTTGATTCGTCTGCATTTGAAGCAATATCACTCATATCCGAAGTGTTTGTTGTTAATCATTTGTGTCGCATTGATTTGAAGCTAATCCTTCTACATAGCATTGATTCGAAGCTTAATCATGTGTTTTGCATGGATTTGCAGCTAACTCGTTCGTTTCGCTTGCATGTGATGCTATATCACTTATATCGCAAGTATCTGAAGCTAAATCATTTGTTTCGCATGGATGCGAAGCTAAACCTTCTACATCGCATTGATTTGCTGTTAAATCATGTGTTTTGCATGGATTTGAAGCTAAACCCTTCTACTTCGCATTGATTTGAAGCACAATCATGTGTTTGCATGGATTTGAAGTTAATTCGTTTGTTTAGTCTCCATTTCAAGCTAATCACTTATATAGAAAGTATCTGAAGCTAAATCATTTGTGTCGCACGGATTTGAAGATAAGCCTTCTACTTCACATTGATTTGAAGCTAAGTCATGTTTTTCACTTGGATATGAAGCTAACTCGGTTGTTTAGTCTGCATTTGAAGCTAATCACTTATGTAGCAAGTATCTGAACCTAAATCATTTGTTTCGCATAGATTTGAAGCTAAACCTTCTACATCGCATTGATTTGAAGCTATATCACTTATATCCCAAGTGTTTGAAGCGAAATCATTTGTTTCGCATGGATTTGAAACTAAACCTTCTACATCGCATTAATTTGAAACTAAATCATGAGTTTCGCTTGAATTTGAAGCTAAACCTTCTACATCGCATTGATTTGCAGCTGAATCTTGTGTTTCGCATGGACTTGAAACTAACTCGTTTGTTTCGTCTGCAGCTTAAGCTATTTCACCTATATCCCAAGTGTTTGAAGCTCAATCATTTGTGTCGCATGGATTTGAAGCTAAACCTTCTACATCGCATAGATTTGAAGCTAAATCATGTGTTTCGCTTGGATGTGAAGCAAACTCGTTTGTTTAATCTGCATTTGAAGCTATATCACTCATATCGCAAGTATCTGAAGCTAAATCATATGTTTCGCTTGGATTTGAAGCTAAACCTTCTACAATGCATTGATTTGCAGCTAAATCATGTGTTTCGCATGGATTTGAAGGTAACTCGTTTGTTTCGTCTGCATTTGAAACTATATAATTTATATCGCAAGGATTTGAATCCTAATCATTTGTGTGGCATGGATTTGATGCTAAACCTTCTACATAGCATTGATTTGCAGCTAAATCATGTGTTTCGCATGGATTTGAAGGTAACTCGTTAGTTTCGCCTGCATTTGATGCTATATCACCTATATCGCAAGTATCTGAAGCTAAATCATTTGCTTCGCATGGATTTGAAGCTAAACCTTCTACATCGCATTGATTTGCAGCTAAATCATGTGTTTCGCATGGATTTGAAGCTAAACCTTCTACATCACATCGATTTGAAGCTAAATCATGTGTTCCGCTTGGATTTGAAGCTAACTCGTTTGTTTCGTTTGCGTTTGAAGCTATATCATTTATATCGCAAGGATTTGAAGCCAAATCATTTGTGTCGCATGGATTTGAAGCTAAACCTTCTACATCGCATTGATTTGATGCTACATCATGTGTACCGCATGGATTTGCATCTAACCTTCTTCATCGCATTGATTTGCAGCTAAATCATGCGTTTCGCATAGATTTTGAAGCTAATTCGTTTGATTCGTCTGCATTTGAAGCTATATCACATTTATCGCAAGTATCTGAAGCTAAATCGTTTGTGTCGCATGGATTTAATGCTAAACCTTCTACATAGCATTGATTTGAAGCTTAATCATGTGTATCGCATGGATTTTGAAGCTAACTCGTTTGATTCGTCTGCATTTGAAGCTATATCACTTATATCGCAAGTATCTGAAGCTAAGTCATTTGTGTCGCATGGATTTGATGCTAAACCTTCTACATAGCATTGATTTGAAGCTTAATCATGTGTTTTGCATGGATTTGAAGCTAACTCGTTTGTTTCGTCTGCATTTGAAACTATATCACTTATATCGCAAGTATCTGAAGCTAAATCATTTGAGCCGCATGATTTGAAGCTAAACCTTCTACGTAGCATTGATTTGAAGCTTAATCATGTGTATCGCATGGATTTTGAAGCTAACTCGTTTGATTCGTCTGCTTTTGAAGCAATATCACTTATATCGCAAGTATCTGAACCTAAATCATGTGTTTCGCTTCGATTTGAAGCTAAACCTTCTACATCTCATTGATTTGCAGCTAAATCATGTGTTTCGCATGGATTTGAAGGTAAGTCGTTAGTTTCGCCTGCATTTGATGGTATATCACTTATATCGCAAGTATCTGAACCTAAATCATTCGTTTCGCATGGATTTCAAGCTAAACCCTCTACATCGCATTGATTTGCAGCTAAATCATGTGTTTCGCAAGTATTTGAAGCTAACCTTCTACATAGCATTGATTTGAATCTTAATCATGTGTTTTGCATAGATTTGAAGCTAACTCGTTTGTTTCTGCTGCATTTGAAGCTATATCACTTATATCGCAAGTATCTGAAGCTAAATCATTTGCTTCGCATGGATTTGAAGCTAAACCTTCTACATCGCATTGATTTGCAGCTAAATCATGTGTTTCGCATGGATTTGAAGCTAAACCTTCTACATCACATCGATTTGAAGCTAAATCCTGTGATCCGCTTGGATTTGAACGTATCTCGTTTGTTTCATCTGCATTTGAAGCTATATCATTTATATCGCAAGTATCTGAAGCTAAATCATTTGTGCCGCATGGATTTGAAGCTAAACCTTCTACGTAGCATTGATTTGAAGCTTAATCATGTGTTTCGCTTGGATTTGAAGCTAACTCGTTAGTTTCGCCTGCATTTGAAGCAATATCAATGTATCGCAAGTATCTGAACCTAAATCATTTGTTTCGCATGGATTTACAGCTAAGCCTTCTACTTCGTATCGATTTGAAGTTAAATGATAGGTATCGCATGGATTTTGAAGCTTCCCCGTTTGGTTCGTCTGCATTTCCTGCTATATCACTTATATCCCAAGCGTTTGTAGGTAAATCATTTGTTTCGCATGGATTTGAAGCTAAATCATGTGTTGCGCGTGGATTTGTATCTATACCTACTACATCGCATTGATTTGAAGCTAAATCATGTGTTTCGTTTGGATTTGAAGATATACCTTCTACATCGCATTGATTTGCAGCTAAATCATGTGTTTCGCATGGAATTGATGCTAACTCGTTTGTTTCTCCTGCATTTGAAGCTATTTCAGTTTTATCGCAAGTATCTGATGCTAAATCATTTGTTTCGCATCGATTTGAAGCTAAGCCTTCTACTTCGTGTCGATTTGAAGTTAAATGATATGTATCGCATGGATTTTGAAGCTTCCCCGTTTGATTCGTCTGCATTTCCTGCTATATCACTTATATCCCAAGTGTTTGTAGGTAAATCATTTGTTTCGCATGGATTTGAGGCTAAACCTTCTACATCGTATTGATTTGAAGCTAAATCATTTGTTTCGCATGGAATTGATGCTAACTCGTTTGTTTCCCCTGCATTTGAAGCTATTTCAGTTTTATCGCAAGTATCTGATGCTAAATCATTTGTTTCGCATGGATTTGCAGCTAAGCCTTCTACTTCGTATCGATTTGAAGTTAAATGATATGTATCGCATGGATTTTGAAGCTTCCCCGTTTGATTCGTCTGCATTTCCTGCTATATCACTTATATCCCAAGTGTTTGTAGGTAAATCATTTGTTTCGCATGGATTTGAAGCTAAACCTTCTACATCGCATTGATTTGAAGCTAAATCATGTGTTTCGCTTGGATTTGAATCTATACCTTCTACATCGCATTGATTTGAATCTAAATCATGTGTTTTGCATGGATTTTATGCTAACTCGTTTGTTTCCCCTGCATTTGAAGCTATATCAGTTATATCGCAAGTATCTGATGCTAAATCATTTGTTTCGCATGAATTTGAAGCTAAACCTTCTACATCGCATTGATTTGCAGCTAAATCATGTGTTTCGCATAGATTTGAAGCTAACTCGTTCGTTTCGCCTGCATTTTATGCTATATCACTTATATCACAAGTGTTTGATGCTAAATCATTTGTTTCGCATGGATTTGAAGCTAAACCTTCTACATCGCATTGATTTGAAGCTAAATCATGTGTTTCGTTTGGATTTGAAGCTACACCTTCAACATCGCTTTGATTTGAAGCTAAGTCATGTGTTTTGCATGGATATGATGCTAACTCGTTTGTTTCCCTTGCATTTGAAGTTATTTCAGTTATATCGCAAGTATCTGATGCTAAATCATTTGTTTCGCATGGATTTGAAGCTAAACCTTCTACATCGCATTGATTTGAAGCTAAATCGTTTGTTTCGCATGGATTTTGGAGCTAACTCGTTTGTTTCACCTGCATTTGAAGCTATATCATTTATACCGCAAGTATCTGAACCTAAATCATTTGTTTCGCATGGATTTGAAGCTAAACCTTCTACTTCGCATTGATTTGAAACTAAATCATGTGTTTCCCTTGGATTTGAAGCTAACTCGTTTGTTTTGCATGCAGTTGAAGCTAAATCATGCTTATCACAAGAGTTTGAATCTAAACTATCTGTTTCGCTTGAATATTAAGCTAAATCATGTGTTTCGCATGGATTTGAAGATAACACGTTTGTTTCGCATGAAGTTGCAGCTAAATCATGTATATCACAAGTATTTGAAGCTAATCCATTTGCTTCGCATGGATTTGTAGCTAAGCCGTCTACTTGGCATTGATTTGAAGCTAACTCGTTTATTTCGCATGCAGTTGTAGCTAAATCATGTATATCACAAGTATTTGAAGCTAAACCATTTGCTTCGCTTGGATTTGAAACTAAGCCTACTACTTCGCATTGATTTGAAACTAAATCATGTGTTTCCCTTGGATTTGAAGCTATCTCGTTTGTTTCGCATGCAGTTGAAGCTAAATCATGCTTATCACAAGAGTCTGAATATAAACAATCTGTTTCGCTTGAATATTAAGCTAAATCATGTGTTTCGCATGGATTTGAAAATAACACGTTTGTTTCGCATGAAGTTGCAGCTAAATCATGTATATCACAAGTATTTGAAGCTAAACCATTTGCTTTTCATGGAATGGAAGCTAAGCCTTCTACTTCGCACGAATTTGAAGCTAAATCATGTGTTTCGCTTGGATTTGAAGCTAACTCGTTTGTTTCGCATGCAGTTGAAGCTATATCACATATATCGCAAGTATCTGATGCAAGTCATTTGTGTCGCATGGATTTGAAACTAAACCTTCCACATCGCATTTGTTTGAAGCTAACCTTACACATCGCATTGGTTTGAAGCTAAATCATGTATTTCGCATGGATTTGAAGCTAACTCGTTAGTTTCGCCTGCATTTGAAGCAATATCAATGTATCGCAAGTATCTGAACCTAAATCATTTGTTTCGCATGTATTTGAAGCTAACTCGTTTGTTTGCCCTGCATTTGAAGCTATATCACTTATATCGCAAGTATCTGAATATAAATCATTTGTTTCGCATGGAGTTGAAGCTAAGCCTCCTACTTCGTATTGATTTGAAGCTAAATGATATGTATCGCATGGATTTTGAAGCTATCCCGTTTGATTCGTCTGCATTTGCATCTATATCACTTATATCACAAGTGTTTGAAGCTAAATCATTTGTTACGCATGGATTTGAAACTAAACCTTCTACATCGCATTGATTTGAAGCTAAATCATGTGTTTTGCATGGATTTTAAGCTAACTGGTTTGTTTCCCCTGCATTTGAAGCTATATCAGTTATATCGCACTAATTTGATGCTAAATCATTTGTTTCGCATGGATTTGAAGCTAAACCTTCTACATCGCATTGATTTGCAGCTAAATCATGTGTTTCGCATGGATTTGAAGCTAACTCGTTTGTTTCGTCTGCATTTGAAGCTATATCACATATATTCCAAGCGTTTGAAGCTAAATCATTTGTTTCGCATGGATTTGAAGCTAAACCTTCATACATCGCATTGCTTTGAAGCTAAATCATGTGATTCGTTTGGATTTGATGCTAACTCGTTTGATTTGTCGGCATTTGAAGCTATATCACTTACATCCCAAGTGTTTGATGCTAAATCATTTGTTTCGTATAGATTTGAAGTTTAACCTTCTACTTCGCATGGATTTAAAGCTAAAACATTTGTTTCGCATGGATTTGAAGCTAAACCTTCTACATCGCATTGATTTGAAGCTAATCATTTGTTTCGCATGGATTTGAAGCTAAACCTTCAACACCGCATTGATTTCAAGCTAAATCGTGTGTAACGCATGGATTTTGTAGCTAACTCGTTTGTTTCTACGGCATTTGAAGCTATATCACTTATATCGCAAGTATCTGAACCTAAATCATTTGTTTCGCATGGATTTGAAGCTAAGCCTTCTACTTCGAATTGATTTGAAGCTAAATCATGTGTTTCACATGGATTTGAAGCTAACTCGTTTGTTTCGCCTGCATTTGATGCTATATCACTTATATCGCAAGTATCTGAAGCTAAATCATTTGTTTCGTATAGATTTGAAGTTTAAACTTCTACATCGCATTGATTTGAAGCTAAATCATGTATTTCGCATGGATTTGAAGCTATCTCGTTTGTTTCGCATGCAGTTGAAGCTAAATCATGCTTATCACAAGAGTCTGAATATAAACAATCTGTTTCGCTTGAATATTAAGCTAAATCATGTGTTTCGCATGGATTTGAAAATAACACGTTTGTTTCGCATGAAGTTGCAGCTAAATCATGTATATCACAAGTATTTGAAGCTAAACCATTTGCTTTTTCATGGAATGGAAGCTAAGCCTTCTACTTCGCACGAATTTGAAGCTAAATCATGTGTTTCGCTTGGATTTGAAGCTAACTCGTTTGTTTCGCATGCAGTTGAAGCTATATCACATATATCGCAAGTATCTGATGCAAGTCATTTGTGTCGCATGGATTTGAAACTAAACCTTCCACATCGCATTTGTTTGAAGCTAACCTTACACATCGCATTGGTTTGAAGCTAAATCATGTATTTCGCATGGATTTGAAGCTAACTCGTTAGTTTCGCCTGCATTTGAAGCAATATCAATGTATCGCAAGTATCTGAACCTAAATCATTTGTTTCGCATGTATTTGAAGCTAACTCGTTTGTTTGCCTGCATTTGAAGCTATATCACTTATATCGCAAGTATCTGAATATAAATCATTTGTTTCGCATGGAGTTGAAGCTAAGCCTCCTACTTCGTATTGATTTGAAGCTAAATGATATGTATCGCATGGATTTTGAAGCTATCCCGTTTGATTCGTCTGCATTTGCATCTATATCACTTATATCACAAGTGTTTGAAGCTAAATCATTTGTTACGCATGGATTTGAAACTAAACCTTCTACATCGCATTGATTTGAAGCTAAATCATGTGTTTTGCATGGATTTTAAGCTAACTGGTTTGTTTCCCCTGCATTTGAAGCTATATCAGTTATATCGCACTAATTTGATGCTAAATCATTTGTTTCGCATGGATTTGAAGCTAAACCTTCTACATCGCATTGATTTGCAGCTAAATCATGTGTTTCGCATGGATTTGAAGCTAACTCGTTTGTTTCGTCTGCATTTGAAGCTATATCACATATATTCCAAGCGTTTGAAGCTAAATCATTTGTTTCGCATGGATTTGAAGCTAAACCTTCATACATCGCATTGCTTTGAAGCTAAATCATGTGATTCGTTTGGATTTGATGCTAACTCGTTTGATTTGTCGGCATTTGAAGCTATATCACTTACATCCCAAGTGTTTGATGCTAAATCATTTGTTTCGTATAGATTTGAAGTTTAACCTTCTACTTCGCATGGATTTAAAGCTAAAACATTTGTTTCGCATGGATTTGAAGCTAAACCTTCTACATCGCATTGATTTGAAGCTAAATCATTTGTTTCGCATGGATTTGAAGCTAAACCTTCAACACCGCATTGATTTCAAGCTAAATCGTGTGTAACGCATGGATTTTGTAGCTAACTCGTTTGTTTCTACGGCATTTGAAGCTATATCACTTATATCGCAAGTATCTGAACCTAAATCATTTGTTTCGCATGGATTTGAAGCTAAGCCTTCTACTTCGAATTGATTTGAAGCTAAATCATGTGTTTCACATGGATTTGAAGCTAACTCGTTTGTTTCGCCTGCATTTGATGCTATATCACTTATATCGCAAGTATCTGAAGCTAAATCATTTGTTTCGTATAGATTTGAAGTTTAAAACTTCTACATCGCATTGATTTGAAGCTAAATCATGTATTTCGCATGGATTTGAAGCTATCTCGTTTGTTTCGCATGCAGTTGAAGCTAAATCATGCTATCACAAGAGTCTGAATATAAACAATCTGTTTCGCTTGAATATTAAGCTAAATCATGTGTTTCGCATGGATTTGAAAATAACACGTTTGTTTCGCATGAAGTTGCAGCTAAATCATGTATATCACAAGTATTTGAAGCTAAACCATTTGCTTTTCATGGAATGGAAGCTAAGCCTTCTACTTCGCACGAATTTGAAGCTAAATCATGTGTTTCGCTTGGATTTGAAGCTAACTCGTTTGTTTCGCATGCAGTTGAAGCTATATCACATATATCGCAAGTATCTGATGCAAGTCATTTGTGTCGCATGGATTTGAAACTAAACCTTCCACATCGCATTTGTTTGAAGCTAACCTTACACATCGCATTGGTTTGAAGCTAAATCATGTATTTCGCATGGATTTGAAGCTAACTCGTTAGTTTCGCCTGCATTTGAAGCAATATCAATGTATCGCAAGTATCTGAACCTAAATCATTTGTTTCGCATGTATTTGAAGCTAACTCGTTTGTTTGCCCTGCATTTGAAGCTATATCACTTATATCGCAAGTATCTGAATATAAATCATTTGTTTCGCATGGAGTTGAAGCTAAGCCTCCTACTTCGTATTGATTTGAAGCTAAATGATATGTATCGCATGGATTTTGAAGCTATCCCGTTTGATTCGTCTGCATTTGCATCTATATCACTTATATCACAAGTGTTTGAAGCTAAATCATTTGTTACGCATGGATTTGAAACTAAACCTTCTACATCGCATTGATTTGAAGCTAAATCATGTGTTTTGCATGGATTTTAAGCTAACTGGTTTGTTTCCCCTGCATTTGAAGCTATATCAGTTATATCGCACTAATTTGATGCTAAATCATTTGTTTCGCATGGATTTGAAGCTAAACCTTCTACATCGCATTGATTTGCAGCTAAATCATGTGTTTCGCATGGATTTGAAGCTAACTCGTTTGTTTCGTCTGCATTTGAAGCTATATCACATATATTCCAAGCGTTTGAAGCTAAATCATTTGTTTCGCATGGATTTGAAGCTAAACCTTCATACATCGCATTGCTTTGAAGCTAAATCATGTGATTCGTTTGGATTTGATGCTAACTCGTTTGATTTGTCGGCATTTGAAGCTATATCACTTACATCCCAAGTGTTTGATGCTAAATCATTTGTTTCGTATAGATTTGAAGTTTAACCTTCTACTTCGCATGGATTTAAAGCTAAAACATTTGTTTCGCATGGATTTGAAGCTAAACCTTCTACATCGCATTGATTTGAAGCTAAATCATTTGTTTCGCATGGATTTGAAGCTAAACCTTCAACACCGCATTGATTTCAAGCTAAATCGTGTGTAACGCATGGATTTTGTAGCTAACTCGTTTGTTTCTACGGCATTTGAAGCTATATCACTTATATCGCAAGTATCTGAACCTAAATCATTTGTTTCGCATGGATTTGAAGCTAAGCCTTCTACTTCGAATTGATTTGAAGCTAAATCATGTGTTTCACATGGATTTGAAGCTAACTCGTTTGTTTCGCCTGCATTTGATGCTATATCACTTATATCGCAAGTATCTGAAGCTAAATCATTTGTTTCGTATAGATTTGAAGTTTAAACTTCTACATCGCATTGATTTGAAGCTAAATCATGTATTTCGCATGGATTTGAAGCTAACTCGTTAGTTTCGCCTGCATTTGTAGCAATATCAATGTATCGCAAGTATCTGAACCTAAATCATTTGTTTCGCATGGATTTGAAGCTAACTCGTTCGTTTCGACTGCATTTGATGCTATATCACTTTTATCGCAAGTGTTTGAAGCTAAATCATTTGTTTCGCATGGATTTGAAGCTAAACATTCTACATCGCATTGATTTGAAGCTAAATCATGTGTTTTGCATGGATTTGATGCTCATTCGTTTGTTTCCCCTGCATTTGAAGCTATTTCAGTTATATCGCAAGTATCTGATGCCAAATCATGTGTTTCGCTTGGATTTGAAGCTAAACCTTTTACATCGAATTGACTTAAATCTAAATCATGTGTTTAGCATGTATTTGAAGCTAACTCGTTTGTTTGCCCTGCATTTGAAGCTATATCACTTATATCGCAAGTATCTGAAAATAAATCGTTTGTGTCGCATGGATTTAAAGATAAAACTTCTACATAACACTGATTTGAAGCTTAATCTTGTGTTTTGCATGAATTTGAAGCTAACTCGTGTGATTCGTCTGCATTTGAAACTATATCTCTTACATCGCAAGTATCTGAAGATAAATCGTTTGTGTCGCATTGATTTGAAAACTAAACCTTCTACATAGCTTAGATTTAAAGCATAATCATGAGTTTTGCTTGGATTTGAAGCTAAATCGTTTGTTTCGCATGCAGTGGTAGCTAAATAATATATATCACGAGTATATGTAGCTAAACCAGTAGTTTCGCATGGATTTGAAGCTGACTCGTTTGTTTCATCCGCATTTGAAGCTATGTCACTTATATCGGAAGTATCTAAAAGCTAAATCATTGGTTTCGCATGGATTTGAAGCTAAACCCTTCTACATCGCAATGATTTGCTGCTAATTCATGTGTTTCGCATGTATTTGAAGCTAAACCTTCCAAACGGCATTGATTTGTAGCTAAATCATGTGTTTCGCATGGATTTGAAACTAACTCGTTTGTTTCGTCTGCATTTGAAGCTATATCACTTATATCGCCAGTATCTGAAACTAAACCATTTGTTTCGTATGGATTTGAAGCTAATCCTTCTACATCGCATTAATTTGAAGTTAAATCATGTGTTTCGCTTGGATTTGAATTAAACTCGTTTGTTTCGCATGCAGATGAAGCTAAGTCATGTATATCACAGGTATCTGAAGCTAAACCAGTTGTTTCGCATGAATTTGAAGCTAAACCATGAGCTTCGCATGAATTTGAAGCGTAACCATGTGTATGGCATGGGTTTGAATCTAACTCGTACGATTAGCATGCAGTTGAAGCTGTATCTCTTATATCGCAAACATTTGAATCTAAATCATTTGTGTCGCATGGATTTGCAGCTAAATCAGGTGTTTCGCTTGGATTTGAAGCTAACTCGTTTCATTCGCATGCAGTTGAAGCTAAATCATGTGTATCACAAGTATCTGAAGGTAAACCATTTGTTTCGCACGAATTTGAAGCTAAATAATGTGTTTCTCATGGATTTGAAGCTAACTCGTTAGTTTCGCCTGCATCTGAAGCAATATCAATGTATCGCAAGTATCTGAACCTAAATCTTTTGTTTCGCATGGAGTTGAAGCTAAGCCTCCTACTTCGTATTGATTTGAAGCTAAATGATATGTATCGCATGGATTTTGAAGCTATCCCGTTTGATTCGTCTGCATTTGCATCTATATCACTTATATCACAAGTGTTTGAAGCTAAATCATTTGTTACGCATGGATTTGAAACTAAACCTTCTACATCGCATTGATTTGAAGCTAAATCATGTGTTTCGCATGAATTTGAAGCTAACTCGTTTGGTTCGTCTACATTTGAAGCTATATCACATATATTCCAAGCGTTTGAAGCTAAATCATTTGTTTCGCATGGATTTGAAGCTAATCCTTCTACATCGCATTGATTTGAAGCTAAATCATTTGTTTCGCATGGATTTGAAGCTAAACCTTCATACATCGCATCGCTTTGAAGCTAACTCATGTGATTCGTTTGGATTTGATGCTAACTCGTTTGATTCGTCGGCATT